>NC_055979.1:22632270-22702270 GCF_018492685.1 Alosa sapidissima | reverse complement strand
ATCTGAGTGAGTAGCAATGTTTAGCACGGAGACATCAGAAGATGGGAACAAAAAAACATTATCAGAATCAGAATCAGCCTTATTGGTTTGCATAAACAAACAAGGAATTTGACTCCGGTTAATCTTTGCTCTCAAAGTACAACACTCACTTAACATATAAGAATAAAAATAAAAAACATAAGAAGAGTAAAATAATAAAAGCAGAACAGTAAGATTAAAATGAAGGGCAGTAGAATATGGCTATGTATAATAATACATACAGTATGTACATTTGCTAATAAATAAATAGACACTATAGGTGGTATAGGGTATGCATGTGTGTGTGTGTGTGTGTGTGTATGGGAGGGGCTTTTTGCATGTGTGTGTGTGTGCACATGTGTGTGTGAATGGGAGATGCTTTGTGTGTGTGTGTGTGTGTGTGTGTGTGTGTGTGTGTGTGTGTGTGTGTGTGTGTGTGTATGGGAGGGGCTTTTTGCATGTATGTGTGTGTGTGTGTGTGCACATGTGTGTGTGAATGGGAGATGCTTTGTGTGTGTGTGTGTGTGTGTGTGTGAGGAGGGTGCTTTCCTCTTGGTAGGGGAGGAAAACTGAGATTTTATCTTGTTTGTCTTTCTGTCTCTGAGGTCTTGTCCATTTCAGTTACTGTGCCTTTCTGAAACATAAACAGTAAAACACAGAGATGTGATCCGTGCGAATGTGCAGTGAGCTGTGCTGTGTGGATTAAGATCCTATCTTCTATTTGTCTTACGATCTCTGTGACATTCTATTTTGTTATAATCAGAAATTGTTTTTTTTTTTTGTTTTTTTAAAAGAACAAAGCAACAAAGAAATAACAGCGCGGAGATATGTGCACGGAATCGAAGGAGGTTGAACGGTACAAGAAAAACAATCACCAGCGCCGACATGAACATCTGTGTGGCGGGATGAAATAAAGCACAACATGACTAAATAAATGTCAACAATGCTGAAATGATAAAGTTATAACATCCCAGTGAAAACATTTTGCTGAAATAGCAGATGAAATAGATAATAGATTGCCTTCCGTCTCTACAATATCCATTCAGGCCCAGCAGTAGAGGGAACCTGGCTCTTCTGGTTAGAATGAGAAGCTGACTGAGTTGAACTGACACAGGTGCACTCAGTTAAGACTGTGGGAGGAGCCAAGAATGGTTTGGATCAATTAAGGAAGAGGACCCTGCACCAACACTCTCTTCCAAAACTGATCATGGCTGTGCAGACATTTCCCAACGTGTGCGTGGTGTTTGTTTCTCTTGGACTGGTTTGCAGTGCGCAGCAGCGGAACGTGCCCCTGCTGCTACGAGGACTCAATGATAAGCCTCCAACAATGTCTGAGCCGGGCCAAGTTATGTTAGAAACTAACAAGCTGGAAGCCAACGGACCCGTTCAGAATCTCTCTTTACTCTCACCTGAGCCGCAGCGGCTCAGGACAGATATGGTGCAATCTGCCAAGCCTGCACAACTTCTACCCAGAGGATACCAACCAGTTCTGTTCCAGCCTGAAACCATGAGAAGAGCTCAAGGCTCTAACACTCTGGAACCAGAGAAGCCAGCTGTAGCACAAGGACCTTTAGCACCTTTAGGAACATCTAAACCAGTTAAACAGAGGGAACATTCTAGGCCTCAGAGACCAGTCATAGAACCCTCACCAGATTCTGTGAAAAGAGAGATGGTTGGAACTAGCCGAGACCCTCAGTCGTTTGCTTTCAGGAACCCTTCGCAAGGCCCAGTTAATGTGGTGTCTCAGAAGGCCCCAAGCTTTGAGATTCGGGAGCCGGAACTTATCCAGACAGTTGCAGTGGAATGCAGAGAGTCATCAGTTGAAGTTCAGGTGCACCGAGACCTTCTATGGAATGGTCAGCTAATCGAGCCGACTGACCTCACGATGGGAGGCTGCAACGCAGTGGGCTACGACGAACAAGCTCGTGTCCTCTTCTTTGAGTCGGCGCTCCAGAGATGTGGTAGTAAAGTCACGGTGGGATGCTTCCACTGACACAATGTGGGAGAATGACCTGTTGTGTTACTGACTGTTTTGCAATCTTATGCTTAATATTGCTTAAGTCAAATTAATGACTATGTCTACAGATAACTAAGGACAAACTCATTTATACCTTCACTCTGGTCTACAATCCAAGTCCACTACCGGGCACTTCTATTGTCAGAACCAATGAGGCCGCAGTTGCTGTAGAGTGTATCTATCCCAGGTAAGGGAGAACTTACCGTGCTGTCAGTATCTTCATACTTTTAGTCATGAACAGTGTTTCCCATACATTGACTTATTTGTGGAGGCCCACCACAGTATCAACATTGACCACCACACAATGATTTTCCAGGTTGTACTAAAAATTGTGCTTAAATCTAGTTAGCATCATAACCACGCCGCGCTAATTTGTTAATTCTGCAAACCTGCCACCACAAATAGAATTCAATTCTGTGGGAAACACTGATGAAACGGTAGAAACAGTAGCCTACACTTTGCTCTCTGGTTTACACCCTTGGCCCTGAGGACAACAGTTTGTTTTGATGTGCATGTAAAATATATAAGCAATAAATAAAATGTATAGGCAAATGTATGCCCATGAAAAAACATGCACATGTACCTTATATATGCATGTACTGCGTCTGCAGATAAACACTGAAACCCGTGTGAACTGTACCTGCAGGAAACACAATGTTAGCAGCAGTGCTTTGAAGCCCACATGGATGCCTTACGCTTCCACCAAAGAGATCGAGGAGGTTTTGATCTTCTCTCTGCATCTAATGACTGGTATGGAAAGACTCCTCACTCTGCCTTCAAATGCAGCTATTGATATTTTTGAAAACTTGATGTATTCTTTTTTTGTTGTCTGTATTGCATGAACAACAGTCCTCCTGGCCCAAACTACAAAAACTTTTAAGCATTATTGACATTATACTCATAATATAACACATATTGGTTGAGGACATTTTCTAGGGATGATGTAAAATGTTCTCTGCAGATGATTGGCAGTTTGAGAGGCCCTCCAGTATCTACTTCCTGGGTGATGTCATGAATGTGGAAGCATCTGTTCTGCAGGCCCACCATGAGCCTCTGCGGGTGTTTACGGACAGCTGTGTGGCCACCATAGGCCCGGACATAAATGCTCTCCCAAGATATTCATTTATAGACAACCATGGGTCAGTATATGGACGGATGACCCCTGTTGCCTGAAGCGGTTGTATAAAGGGAATCCGTCTACTGTGAAGCTCAAATGTGATCTATTGCTTTTGCTTTCCTCAGATGCTTCACTGATGCCTGGGGGACAGGATCTAACTCTCAGTACATGCAGCGAATTCAGAACAACAATCTGCGATTTCAACTGGGAGCCTTTAGGTTCCATCAACAGGATACAAATTCTGTAAGTAAAAGATGATCCAGAAAATGATGGACTATTGGCCTGACTTAGCGAATGTTAGCTAATGCTATGGACACTTAAGTTGAAGGATAGCTACAGTGTCAGGTCTGAGGCCAGGTAAATCTAAAATCAAGGGCATAAATAACCCTCTTATTCTTGAGTATGTGCAACTTCATGTAAAACTCTGTAATGTTTTATTCATTTTTGACTTGCAGATCTACATTACCTGTCATCTCAAGGCCACCTTAGCCTCTACACCAACTGACTCTGCACACAAAGGCTGCTCCTTTTCAGCTGAGAGGAACAGGTTGGTCAGAAGAAATCCTGTAGAGATTAACTACCAGCTTTTTAAGATGTCAACACATCACCATCATCGTCATACTCTAAAATCCATCCCTCCACAGCTGGCTGTCTGCTGATGACAGGGATGAGGTGTGCAGCTGCTGTGACTCGAGCTGCTCTGTGAGAAAAGCCAGAAGCTTCACGTCTGATGGTATCATATCCTGCTCATCCTATTGTTGTTACTAATGTTAGCAACCACTAGCAATGGTGCAAACAAACAGATTGCTTGTGTAAATCCTGTTGGCTTTCTAAAAGTGCATCACTGCACATTAATATTTTCCCTTCTCAACCTGCAGGTTTAACGTTCCAAGGCAAAGCCGCCCTGGGTCCCATCACTGTGCGAGACAGACCTGTTCAGGAGAGGCTGGAAGCATCACCTGAAATCCAGGAATCATCAAGTAAGATCAGTAGACATCTTGTATTTGTATTTGGTCTTTAGTGTTAACATGTACTCTCAAACCTCCACTATGTCTGAAATCATTGCACCCATGTTCTGCCCAGAGTTGTCCATTGAGGAGATGGTTTTTGGTGGGATCGTTGCAGCAGTTGTGGTTGTGTCCCTAATGGCGCTGGGACGACTCCTGTACAAAGGGCTTCACAAACCGACAGTCCAATGTAACAGCTAATAAATAAAAACAAAATTCAATCACCCACTTTGGGTCGGTGACTCTTTTCTGCCATGTTGGATGATTACATCCACGCCTACCCAGCCCTAGTCATGATTTTTTTTTTTTTTTTTTTTAAGATGGTTAAAGGGCACAAACATTAAAAAATAATCTTTTCCATGTAATGGGGTTCTACATGGATATGACATCCGCATGGTTGGGTGAACCTCACGCTAGATGGTGTTCACTGAGTGCAAGACCATCTGTAATTCATCTTGGGGGAAGACGAAACTCAGACAGGGCTTTCCAACAGCAGGAGACTTGATTGGAAATATGGAACACCACCTGCCTTAAAGCAGTTTTTACTGCCCATGAACTCTGAAGCTGTAAATGAAGAGCTTTCCTCAACTATAGAGGGATGATAAAATAAAAACAAACATTTTACTGCTTGTAGCGAGGCTTCAGGCCATAACAGATAGTGCCTCCTCTGTGATATCAAGAGCATGACGAGCTATGGCACATGAACCAGGGAAGAAAAATAGATGTAATTAAAAAGGCCATAAAAACGACACCAGCGGTGCTTTACTCATGGAGAGTGTGCGACGACGCTGTTTAATAGGCTGGAGACTTCCAGCGGCAACAACCCCCCCCCCCCCCCTCCACCTGCCCCCAACCCGCCGCCAGCAGCCCGCTGGGGTCGCAAAACATATGTTTAATGGTGCGCCAGTGTTCCACCGCGCCGCAACCCCTCCTGAATTAAAAAAAATCCAGAGTCTGTACGCCTTTTTTCCCCCTTCCTTTCTTTATTTATTTTTTACCTCAGCCCGAGATGGAGTGCAGGCTGAATTGAAGAGAACAGTATGAAAACAGTGCGGAGGTCAAGGTTCGGGGTTTTTTTATGTGAGGAATAATGGACATGGAAATGGTAGGAAAACAAGTGAGCTGGGTATGTGGATATGCCCGGACTCGCGTCTCACACACTTGTTTGCCTCTGGCTCAGAATACAGTGTGCTGTGATGGTCTGAATACGCATGGCTCATTTTTCCTGGGTATTTAGCAAAGTCAAGAATGTTGCCATACGTGTTCTGTGTGTATGCGAAGTGGCTATCAAGCATCTCTATCTTTGGGGCGAAGGAATTGTTTGAATTGGCCGAGGGTTAAGAGAGGAGAAAAAAAGCACAAGCGCAGATCGCGGCTGAGATTTGTGCTTTGTTTTCTCTGGCTGAAATAACACCTGAAAGAAAGACAATAAACAAGTCGGAGCAATGTATAATTCAACGCGGTGACTCTGAACTGTAACAATAACACATTCTCGCGCTCATATCACTGCCCCCTTGTGTTCCTGAAACTATTTCACCCAAGCTCTGAGCTAATATATGCTTTACACTCAGATTTCCATGGTTCTGGTCTCTGCGCCCAAGTACAGTTGGACCAAACCTCAGAAGAACTTTTTTTACCAAAGTTTTTGGCTCAAACTTAAAATGGTATGCATGGAAATCCTGCAACGATTTTTGCACGTCAATCAAAGTATGTTCACAGCAAAGGTGAGAGGTGGTGTTGCTGGCCTCTTGAAACAATAATGTCCACCATCTCACGAGCACATGATCCAAGGTAATGCAAGAGCCTGGATACAATACAGAGGGGCAGGGATTTGCCTCCCTCCACTATAAACTTCAAAGCTTGTTGGACAGAGAAGGACACGCAAGATCAAGGCTCACCCTCAGACAGACGGTTGCAATTTTGCCAAGTGCTCTCGGGGCCAGTCATGGCAACATGGTTAAGAGGCCAGGCCTACGAGCTACGGATACTTCCTCTCCCCTATTTCAAGGCTGTCCGTTTGATGTGTAGTGAAGTACCCTAAATCTTCATCCCACCTGATCCGAGGCTCCGGCTTCAGAAAGGGCATTGAGTGGCACTTTATATTTCCTGCTTCTGATTTCAGGAGGGGGGGGGGGTGTAAAACAAGAATGTTTCGCAGAAAATTGAACTCGCAAATTGTCACAGGTCTGCTTTGCCAAGTGACACTATATATTTCTCCCTTCCAAGTTTGTGAGCATCTGTTGGTGTTTTTGGTCACGGTGTCCTCTAAGTTCTGCACTCCTCAACACAAAGGATGAGGGAGAATGCAGAAGGAAGCTGCTTTGCAGAGACTAAATGCCCCCTGTCAAAGATGGAGACGACTCCTGTCAGAACTCCTAATTACCCCCCCTTAATTAAGATCCTGGCCAACAAAAAAACCTTGATAATAGGGGAAGTGATTTAATTACTCTAGTCGTGCAGCCCTTGGTTCCAGACACTCAGGAAACAATTAAATCCCTCTTAACCTCCGTAATGGCTTTCAGAGAGTCTGGACCGGTCTGATCTACTCTATTAATAACACATAGATTATGAGTGATCGCCAACCAGTCTCAGTGAGGCAAAAATATGTTAATGGCTTTAGGAAATGATGCCCCTAACAATTTGCTTAGAAAGAAAGAAAACAATATAATACAATATACGCATGTTAATGCTGACAGGAATGATCTCATTAGTTTGTCATCTAACCATCTAATGCTTTGGGGAAAAGACAGTGCCAGTTCTTATCAGAGGCATTCATTATGCTGAAATAATCAAAATGGCAGATGATGCATCAATGAAAAGTATCAATGAAAAGTCTGTTTTCTGTGAGAAAGGGATTTCTTCTTTGCCTGCATATGTGGCTATCAGTCTTTCCACTGGTCTGATGTCTGGTCACTTCCTGATTGAAGGGCCCAATCTTCTTCCTGAGGGACACAGGAAGAGGCATGCAGACTGACTTTTGACCTAGAAAATGAGAGCCATTGATCACCTCACGCAGAGCATACACACCCACGACCACACACGGACTCAGTGGACAGGACACACACATATGCTGACACAAGCTGGCACAGATAGACAGATACACACACACACACACACAGTGTGATCACTGTACACTAAAAACTGCAAAAGATCACTGTTTACTTCTGTATTAAAAAATAATTATATTCCCATATCCTCCTGAAATTGCTTGGAATCACACATATACCACAAAGCAGACATTCATCTCACCCAGCTCACCACTGCAAAAACAACATAAACATCAAATATGTGCCAACATAAACTGGACCAAAGGTACAGATACTGTTGTACAGATGTTTTCCTGATTCCCAGGTTTTCGTTACAGGCCAAGTCAACAGTGAGACTGCTCTAAAGTCAGTTATCTAAATGAAAGGGATGCCTTACAAATAAACCATGGACCCTAGGAACTGTGTACACAATGATGGTTGACATAGATACCATGCACTGTTTAATGTGGGCTTTTTCTTTCAATCCTCCTTTCTTGCTCTTCCACAGTAAGCCATTCTGGTTTTGGTTTCCCAGCAAACCTGGCATTGTGCCTGTGAAGCTGGTTGGTCAGGAGCCCCAACAACACAACAAAAGCAGTTGTTTGCTCCATGTTCAATGTAGCTTTGGCAAACTATTTACACTGACCCATAATGGGTGCCACTGTAAACAGAACATTTATTCAAACTTACATCGGGCAGGGCTCAGATGAGAAAGTCTGGAGCATCTTGAAAGCATTCATCTTGCTTAGCCAGTGTTCAGTTTTACCAGGATGATGAATAATGTCTCACAAATAGGTGCTTATACAACATGCTAAAATAGCACAATTTGTAATTTGCTCCCTAAGTTAGAAAGGGAGCATAAAGGTTTTTTGTATATTATGTGATGTGGGAGCTGTGTGTGTGTGTGTGAGTGTGTGTGTGTGTGTGTGTGTGTGTGTGTAGGAGGGTCAAAATTAGCACCCTAACATGAAAACAGGATCTGGGAAATGTAGGGCTCTGTATCCCATGGGGGCCCCAAAATGTGTCTGTGCTCTACATTAATGTTTGCATTCAGTCGTGTGTTTGTCCACATCCTGTGGAGTGTGACCTGAAATCCTGACTGGCATGTGGACACCACATCACCACATCATTAAAATGCATTCATCTCCACACTAATGCTGCCAAAAGCACTGCCTGAAAAAATAAAGGCTTTGCTTGCATTGAAAACGCGACTAGACAAGTGCTCCCTTTGGATTTGCGAGCAGTGAAAGCTGTCAGCACCTTTCTTTCATTCCACTGCGCGGCGACGATGAATCACATATGGGATTTATAATATCCTGGTCTATCAAGTGGGATCATAACCAGGACTTTGAGCTTAGGTCATGAAGTGAGTCTGTTTTTGGGTTAAATCTACAGAAAGCAGAGGCTTCCTGTCTATCTGTCACCAGCCTATAAAACTGGCTTCCTGCTTGCTTCAGGTATGAAAACAGGATTTACCCCCCCTAGTCATGAAAGGTCTAGGCCTACTACTGTACAAATCTATCAACCTCTCCTCACAATCTCATGCGTGAGATTCAGCAAAATTACTTTTAGAGTTCCATGGATGAGAATATGACCCAACACACCCACGACAACAGCGTGTCTGCTTAAACAGACCTAAAATTCACATAAATAAATGCAGCTTACAGCACCGCCCTGGCCTGCAAAGTCTGCCAGCCCAAAACCAATGTCTGGTTTCAAAACGTGTGCGCTCAAACCCACGGTCCACTCAAAAGTACAGAGGAGCAATGCTGCCCTCTGCAGTTCAAGATAAAAAAGAGCAGGCACCCAACAGCATCATTTGGAATCTGAAGACTTCTCAGTCCTAGTATGCATGGGCTATTTAATTTGTGTTTTAAATACAGACTAATGCAAAGCTATTGGGCTTATGCATTTCTATCGCTATTGACTTGAACAAGTCTCAAGTGTGGCACGCTGGCAGTGATCAATTAAACATGTTTTGCCTATAATTTATCGTGAAATGTTTCTTAAAAAGTTCGAACCGTAATTCTAGGTCATTTTATAAAGATGCTAAACGGTTATCATGGACCTAGACAACCTGCGCATGAGTGACGTAGCTGCGGGCATAGGTAAATTGTCGTCATAAAGGCTGTAACATTATATGACATGCGCATGTCTAATAGCCTAATCAGTCGGGGCATCAACCAAACATATATCAGCTGGCCCTACGAAATGTGTCAGCTGAACGCGAATTTAAATAGAACATCTCGCAAAACTGACGGTTGTGTTTAAGATCTACTGGTGGGCCTAGAGGAGGTTCGGTGGACATCCGGACATGTTCGACTGGCTCGGAGCCACGTTTAACCTTTTTAACTTCATTGGCCCTGAGCCCCCTCCACCGTCTATCACGGATATTGGCTTTCAGGCTCTTCAAAATCATATGGACACTCTACTTCTATTTATATACGTTATTTTGCACGTCGGTACAAGTTATTTACCAGTATTTTTAGAGGTAAGCCAACTACAATATTACCTTAATTTAAGGCTTAAATTAACCTCTTAAGATATTTCAAAAGAGATTTCCATAATGTATTTTTGTTATTTTTATTTATGCAGGATGACACCCTTGATGTCATGATCTTGTAAGTAGGCTATTCATAATAAACACAGACAAGTTTTAAAGTCTGATAATAATAATAATGATACACTATTTAGTATTCAGTCATTCATATGGAAAGCATTTATCTACAGAGATCTCTTGAAGAAATGTGCTGAAGGCAATATTATGGACAGCAGTGAACGCACCCTCAGGCTCGCCCTCTGTCACCTGAGTCGGATAGAACGCTTACTGGAGACTGACTATTCCCCTGAAGATTCTTCAGACCCCACCTGTGCCGGGTCTTGCCATGAGCAGACCACATCCTGTTGGGGTGGGGATACCAAAGGTATGGAGGATGGATACCTGAGCAACACCGCCACAAATCAAGACTCAGGTGAACTGAAGATCTCTTTTTGGACACAGTCACCTTTGGATCACGTGCCTTGCAGTGAGCCCATGGGTGACAGGGAGCCCTTGGCAACATCTACCACTGGTAACAACACCAACCAAGAGCAATTGCAGGGACCTCAGACAGTCTGTCTGCCTTGCTGTGAGAGTCGCATCAAAAACACCATTGCTCACAAGCGCTGGAGATGGGCCTTCTTGATGGTCCAAATAGTGAGGATGCTGGCTGCCAGCATACCTGCAAGGCTTAAACCACCAACGCCAGCTTCTCCTCAAGCCAAGACCAAGACTGTGAAGACAGCCTTCAGGTCCCCTGTTTTCTTTACTCAGAAACTCAGAAACTTCTCAGAGAGCAAGGCCGCAAACTCCATCCCTTCGCCCATTCTGATGTTCTCCCAGGCCATCAGACCACCCTTTGTTACCGAGAGGGTCTGGCAGAAGCTGGAGGCTCACGTGCGTCGCAAGACCAGCCAGCGTCTTTGGGGCTTTCCTAATCCGGTCATCAAGTATGTGGGAGACCATGCTCTCCAGTTGCACGCCGGCGATGGCAGACCTGTGTGGAATACTGTAAAGCCTTGGAACCCTGAGGCACAAATCGGCCTGTGCTTAAAGAGGACAGGCGAAGTCTCAGAGAAATTACAGAACCTGTCAGAGCCCGCCAGGAAGGAGCAAGCTGGTGCGCTGGTGTGTAGCAAACAGCTTGCCGAGCACCCCGAGATCCTGAGAGCAGCCAGTCCATCCGTGGCTCTGGATGGTGTGTTGGAGGAGGTGACGTCACTCAAGAGGAGGCTCGAAAACAAACTCAGGAGGAAATTCTTGGAGGTGAAACTCTGCACAATTCCAGGGAAGGTGCTGCAGTCATACCACACAGCGCCCTACATCGCTAAAAACCAAAAGGTCCTTCCAGCTTTCACACAGCAGAGGTCTCCCTGCAAACTAAAACGGAGAGACAAAGAAACACTACCATTCATGAGTCAGGAAGATCTGAACCGCATAGAGCTCAACCTGCAACTGAAGAGATCCGAACACCAGCAGGGGAAATCAACATATTACACCCTCTCTCTAGAAAATATTAGAGGAATAAACTAGACAAATATTGCAATAACTAAATAAACATTTTCATTGAAGCATCTCATGTTTGGGTATATACTTTTTAAATTTTTATCTTATCTCAAGGTAGGCTAAAGCAAAGTATTTAGTGATAAGCATAATAGTATTAATTAATTGTTATTATCTATATCAAAATTTAGTTATTAGGCCTAGTAAATATAGGCTATTTTGTTCGTCATATAGTGAACAGTTTTCTTGGAGAAGAATTAAGTGGCGGCTAAATTAAGTGGTCTAGACATTGTAATAAAAATTGTCAGCATAGAATAAAATGTGATGTTTTTAAGTCTTTCTTTCAGACTAGCATTACAATGAACGATCCATCCTATCGTAAAATAAAGCTTCATTGGATACTGAAAGCATCGTATTCCTAATCAAAGTCCAGGACGTCAGAGTCCTAAATCTTTCACCAATGCTGGACATTTAGACAGGTAAGGTCAGCCTATCAACAAGCAAAGGGGTCTAGGAGAATAAGAACAGAATTATATATATCAATATTTTACAGGCTAGAACACATAGCCTAGGCGTTTTTGTGTTGCTCTCACTGAAACCGATCTGACTGCATGTCAAAGTAGAACGTTCCGATTACCCGCGCACCAGCGCTTGCTTTGCGTCTCCCTGCGTCATAAAGAAGCAGCGTCACATCAGACTAGTGGTAGGCCTATCTTTCTTTTCAGGACCAGTTTCACTTTTCCGGAACAGCCACAGTTTTGATTTGTGTTTGACTAATCCGACCACCATATTGGGTGGATACTCGGAAATGTTAAACACAAACTTCAGATTTCGTGTCCCAAAGACCTTAGGAACATTTCCTGAATTTGTTGTTGAGGAAAGATTTGGATTAATCTCATATGATAATGCCCATATTGTGCTAGCTATACTTTGCTGCTATATACTCTGGAGACTTATTGGATCCTGGGGAATCTTCAGTGAGGTAGGCTAAGGAAAACATGATGTGACCTGACCTGATTTGAATACTTTGAGGTTGGTTCTGATTTCAAAAAGGTGCTCATTATCTATTATTTTCCTCCTACAGGATGGATCAGAGCCCCTCAGGTAACTTCCTACAAGTTAAACACATGTTTCTCCCAGTCCAATTATTAGTTTTGTAAATATGTTTTCCCCTCTATCCAGGAAGCGTAGACATTATGGTAGTATCGGTGGCATGGATGCCATTCTCACTTTCTACAACAGGATTATACAGCGACTGGAAAAGTATGAAGTGCAACTCAAACAGTGCAGCCTCCAAGACTCGTCATCCTCTGATTTTTCCTCCTCGTATTACGAGCCGTCCTTTTCGGGATGCAGCAGTAGATCCACCTCACAGAAGAGTGGCAGTTGTAGACAGAGCGGCTCCAGCATCCACTCGAGAAGTAGGAGACCCAGTACTCGGCATCTACACCGACAACAAAGCAAGACAAGCTTTTACCAAGCCAATCCTCACCATGTACCAGAAGAATTAAGGAATTCTTCTGTTTTGTTGGCCTTGGAGCATCTGCCTTGTAGTCAGCCAACTCACTCACATGAGAGGCCATTTTACTTTCACACAACAATGTCATCTCCAGAGGCAGCCTCCGGCAAACACGAGATGACCGAAAGCTCCACAGTTCCCAGTGCAAGATGTAAAGCTGATATTGTAACCAGACGAGCCACGTCAACATTCCCCAAAGTCACACTACTGAGAAAATCTCCCCGCGGGCGTTGGAAGTTTGCCATTTTGGTTATCCAGATAGTGAGGATGTTGCTTCCTGCGAGACTGAAATATGCCCAGAAAGCATCTGGAGTAAAGACCACAACAGAGGACCTGACAACAGGCTCCATTCTGCCATCTGCTGTCTCTCCACCGACTATGCAGCCATCCCCTGAAATGACCAAAGTATCCGTAAACTCCCAGGTGTTCTTACAGAAGCTGGAATTCCACTTGCATCGTAAGCTGAGTGAACAACTCTGGGGGTTTCCAGAGCTTGTTGTCAAGTATGTCGGCGAGCAGATTGCCCTTCAGCGTTTGTCCAGCAGCACAGGTGATGCGAGAGTTGCGCAAGGTCACAGGGAGCTGCCTGGTCACTGGCTGAAGAAGATACAGAACAGGTATCCGATGAACCTCAAGGAACTGGATGGGCCCAAACCCAAGCCGATCTTCCATCTGGTAGAACACCCAGATATCCTAAAGAACCCTGAGACTCCATACAAATCTCAACAGGATGATCACCTGGGAGAGAAAATGGATGCAAAAAATGAGTGTAGCCTGAGTATGAAGCATGAGACAAAACTGGGCATGAAACAACTGGACATCAGCAACAGACATAGGCTGGCCAACCGTCTCACCTTCCACAGACCATCTCATCGCTCTCACCTCATGTCCATCTCTGCCATCATCTCCACACAGACGACACAGGACGACTCTGTGAAGAAGGGGCCTCTCAAAGGAAGGCAAGCCGTAACGTTCATAAACCAGTTCAGCCTGAACCGGATAGAGCAGAACTTGACCCAGAAGCGCGAGGCACACCTGCAGGGGAAGCAGACTCCCTACAGCCTTTCTGTGGCAAAGATGGCCACCGCCTCTCGACCCAAGATCACTTCTGCCAAGCTCTCCTGAGGAAGAAAGAGGGGACAAACATCTACTTTGTGGTTCTTAAACACAACACCCTGAAAAAGTTAATGGACTGGCCCGTAGAATTATTTTATGTATGGCCATAAGAACACACATATTTTTATGACAACCCACATACACCATAATCAATATATTAAAGTCATTTTGTGTAACAAAAATAAAAATGGTAAAATATATCTTGGGCACTGTGGTCTCAACTTTATCATCAAATAAAATACAAAATAAAAAGATATTATATATTCTAATTCATTATAATTAATAAATATATATATATATATATATATATATATATATATATATATATATATATATATATATAAATATAATTAGGTTACATGTTATTAGTTATCCAGCTTGTGCCATGAACACTGAACAGCTGAGTAAGAAAATAATAACACCACCACCACTGATATGTGTTTCTTTAAAGGTTTATTAAGACTGAAGTGATCATGAAGTTCACTGCGGCCCCTGTGCAGATGAGATTATTCTATCTTGTTTTTCTTTATATTGTCAGCATTTGCAGCAGCTAAACTGAGCTAAGTATATGACCTTTTCTTAACCTTACTGGGTGTGGCAGGGATCATATCAAGTGAGATATTGGGGGGGCATCACTGCTGAGGCTAGAAGGGGTGGACAGTGGTTGACATTGTTCAAAGTTTTGAGGTAATGCTAACACAGTCTGATCCATGTTGTAATCATTAATCAGCAGATTGATGATAACTCTCAAAAAAGTAAAATGTCAACCTCTCAAGCCCTTGACATTCTGGTGAGATTGTACATGTCTGTGCAGGAAAACACAGGAAACTTAAGGAAGTAGCCAAGCGAACATCCTTCAAAAGTAGTGTTACTTTCCAACATAACTATTTGTACAAAAAAAAAACAACTTTCTGTTAACAGAAGAACTTGTACTGAAATGTTTTGGCTCTTAAAAAAAATGTATTAACTAAAATCTACTTGTGCTTCCCACTGAATAAATACAGCATCACTTTAGCGTAAAAAGACAAAATAAATGAAAAGAGTCAACTTAAATTAATTTAATAAGGTATAGGCACCTGGCAAAAAATACACCTTTTTATCGGCAGGTTTTTTTTTTGTTTGTTTGTTTGTTTGTTTAGTTGAACACACCTCCTGTGGGAATCTGCACAGAGCTGTCAACAAATCACACACCCTGGGCAATGGGGAAATAAGGAACCTGGACACAAGCCAACACACTACTGTACCTGCCCGGCATAGCTCTCTTCCTGCTGATATATCTTGCAATGAGATCTGGCTTGAGAACACACAAGTGTGATCAAGAAGGAAATACTGTTCTGAGATGGTGTGTTTGACATAGTGCAGTGACTTCACGCTATGCCCTTCCTTCATGATCAATCATTAGATATATCTTTTATAGTCGCAGCGCAGACAGTGCAAGCTCTTTGACGAGGGTGAGCAATGCATTCCAGTTCCTCTGTCCTGTTATTACAGGTAAGTTCTCAGGTGACGTAGCGGAACACGACTACAGGCTACATGGACCACACACACACACACACACACAGAAATAAATGACACCTAAAGGGCTTTGCCTTCCCCTCTGGTGAGTCAGCTATTGGCAAGTGCCTGCCGGCAAACGCATGAGAGCCACGAGAGATACACAGCATGTGCCAACCACGCCACAGAACACACAAAGGGAGATGGTAAAATTACAAACATGGCTAAATTGCACTCCAGTTATGCAAGTGTTTTTTGACTCTGAGTGTGTGTGTGTGTGTGTGTGTGTGTGTGTGTTTTGTGCAAGTGTGCATCCTAGCGCTTACACCACACTTCCGTATGTGATGACAGCTCTGCTTTAAAGGCAAGAGCTACACGAATGAGTCCAGTGTTAGAGGCCTGCGCATGCCCTCTGTCCCTCACCAACCATTTTCAGCCCTATGTTGTGTAGCATCATGTTTAGTGTGTGTGTGTGTGTGTGTGTGTGTGTGTGTGTGTGTGTGTGTGTGTTTGTCTGCAAACAAAATGTGCAAGGGGCTGACGTTGTTGTGCGGTCATGGCAAAAGAGGGAGGGGAGTGCACTGGCATGTGTGATTATAACTAACGCTTCCCCACTGGCTCAGGGAGGCTCGCCGGCTACCCTTCTTCTCTTTCTGCCTTCTACTTCCCCCTTTTGGAGCGTCCCTTCCTGCCCCCGAGCTTCCCCCCTGCTCCTCCGAGGGCCGAGCCGCCGGCGCCGGAGGACTGTCCGGCGGTCGCCTGGCCCGGTCCGGCGGCGATGTTGATCTGCCCCTCCTGGATCTCCTGGCGGGCGTCGGCGGGCATCCGGTTGATCTGCTGCTGCGTCTCCAGGTAGAACATGACGTCGCGCAGCTGCTCCTGCAGCTCGGCGATGGCGGCGTCCTTGCGCCCGATGGCCTCGCGCTCCCGCCGCTCCTCCTCCTGCAGCTGGGCCTGCAGCTGCGTCTGGTTGGCGCGCAGGCAGCGGTTCATCTCCTGCTCCTCGCGCAGCTCCTGCGTCAGCTTGCTGAGGCGCGTGTTCAACTGGGTGCACCTGGAAGAGGGAGGGAGAGAGGGAGGGAGAGAGGGAGGTAGGGAGAGAGAGAGAGAGAGAGAGAGAAAGAGGGAGGGAGGAAGAGAGGGAGGTAGAGAGAGAGAGAGAGAGAGAGAGAAAAAGAGGGAGAGAGAGGGGGGGGGGGAGAGAGAGAAGAAAATCAGCATCAAAAACAAAAAGAATGAGAGGATAAATAAGAGGAAGGGATGGAGAGAGTCAATAAGTATAAGTGAGTATAAGTATATATACTTATTTGATCCCGTGAGGGAAACACTCAGCACACAGTGAACACACAGTGTGAGTGAGAAAATAGACAGAATACAGGAACAAAGACTAAACATAGAAGTGAAAATAACAACTTTCTACATTTCTAGCAACAAACACAGCATGCAGTGGCCAAATGTGAGAGGCAGAAAGATGTGTCAGTACAATATTAACTTTTTTTTTTTTTATTATTTCACAGAAGAGGAAACCACCGCTATTCAATGAGAACACAATTTTGAACACTTCCTGACAGGGTGACGCCTTTCTAGTTACCAAGGTTATTTCATGATATTTCAACTCTTGACATGATGGGCAGCCCTGGCTGGTTTTCGTTTAGTCTTACTGAAGTTGAGAGAACTTTGACTTGTCTGTTATACTTTTTTATTCATTAATAAATACACTAAAATACATCAAAACAAAGACTGAAGTAGTGTACTTACTTCTTCTCCATGGACTGCTTCTCTTTGGTTAGTTCACTCAGCTTGAGCTCCAAATTGTCACACTTCTCAATAGTCTCCTTGAATTTGGCTTTCATGTTATTAATCTGCAGACACAGACAGGTGTATGAGAACATGTGTTTGTAGAAACTTTGAGACAATGTTGTTAACTGAAATGTATTTGAAATATTTTGCTGGAAATTATGCTCAAAATAAGCAGAATTATCTGCCAACAGAGCAGGAAAATGACAACAAAACTTGAAGCGAGGACAGAGAAAGCAGTGCAACTATAGGCCATCCTTATCCTAAGTATCCTTATGCTCCCTGTCTTCTAATATGATTATAACCGTAACTGCTACCAGAGCAAGTCAGCTGACCGCACATGTTGGGCCCTATATGTCTGGCACAACGAGGAAGTCCAACCATAAAGGAAACTAATGGCTAGGGTGACATGTGTGAGAACTGGAGGGCCGGAAAGAAAATCCTTCATGTCAAAACAGCCACCTCCTCCGCAGTGTCTTTTTCCAGATGGACGATCTTGTTTTCCCAGTAAATGCGCTGCGACTCCAGCTGGCTGGTCAGTAGGTAGGAGTACTGTGGGAAGAAATCACGCACGCTTATTTAATTCTTTTCAGTTCTTTCCTTTTCAGAGGAAACCAATTAAGAACCTCGTAGCCATGGCTGCATAGCTGCTGTACCAAGGCTCATGTTTACTGATAAATGCAGTCGTAGGTGCTGCTACAGGCAAAACAAAAACGTAATAACTAGCATGACTACTAATGGCTGCAACTGTACTGTTGTCACAGTAGTATTACTAATAGTTACGATGTTAGTATTTTATTAATTGTACACAGCGACAATATCACTACAGGCATCATACACAATGCAGTATATAAACAGCTGCAGCAAACCTGCGGTCAGTCGTGTGACAGCCTATGCTGTCAATCTGCAGCCACTGCAGTTAAAGAACCAATGTTGTGGCAAGTGTGGTACAAGAATATGTACACATCCATATTATGGTGCACCGACATTACCTCTAACTGTAGAGCATCGATTTTCTCGTCCTGGCACGTGTCTCCTTCACATTCGTACTGCACCATCTTCCCGTCCGTCTTACTGGCCACGAGGCGATGGACGTAATTATCTGGCCCGAGCACAAAACGAGGCATCAGCAATGGAGCAGGGTCCACACACAGGTCAGTTATTATACAAGAAGTGGCTGTAAAGAGGACCACAGCTGAATGGGTTAGTCTAACTGGCCGACCCACCCAGCTATAATGTACACTAATGGACCCTGAAGTAGAAACTGAATCATTCTCTCTCTCTTCAAAAGCCCAGTGCATAGGTGCAATGACTTCCAGCTCTATTTACGCTTTCAGCCTGGCTCAGTTGAAGGCGGCAGGTCGAGGTCACGACCTCGAGCGGTGGTTTTGTACCTCCGGCGTAGTCCCACACACGGTGGTTTGTCAGCTGCATGGCGTAGGTGTGCTGCGTCTCCTCAAAGTGCTTGTAGGCATGGCGACTGACGTACCGGCCACACCCAATATGCCCACAGATCAGACAGATCCACAAGTTCTGGGGGGATACAGAATAAATACTGTGTAAATGTATGTAAAGTGTAAATGTCTGGTGGTACCTTCTACACTTAAAATTATACACCTTCTTCAGATAGTTTATAACATTATAGACAGCATATATTCACTTAAGAAGCATAATGATCTATTTATCAAAGTTCAATGCTCACTGCTTTCCAAATCTCTTTAAGTGATTCCTTGACAATCATCTTTTTAACTACTGCCAATTATGCAGAGCCTGTTTACCAAAACAAAGGGTTTCCAATGTGGAAAAAGTTCCACACAAAGCCTTTGGTTTGGGAATGCCCAGTGAAGAACATTCCCACATGACATGTGGACCTTTTTAAATGGATGAACTGTTACCTCCTGCACGCCGCACTCAAAGCACTTGTTCTCCTCCACAGGCTCTGGCGTCTGGCAGTATCTGCAGACGGGACACCTGAAAGGGCGACAACAGACACCAGAGGCTCTGAAGCAGCTGACCAACAGCCCGCTACTGCACCCTCAGGGCCATCACGCAAATGCTGGGCAAAGCTGCAAAGTCAGTCTATGAGCAAAGTTCTTGTGCACGGACTAACGGCATCACGTGACTTGAGGCAGCTTTTAGCTGACCTGCTATCAAAGTGAAAGTGATTAATAATGACTGACTGACTCTATTATTGTGTTGCATGCTCTAAATGTAAAGCACTTTGAGCTGCATTCTGTGTATGAAAGGTGCTATACAAATAAAGCTGCTTATTATTATTATTATTATTATTATTATTATTATTATTATTAGTGATCATGCTTGGGATGTTTCCCGTGGTAATACACTCAGGGCCATTATACTCAGGGCCATCATTCAAATGCTGGGCAAAGTTAGTGCTAGCTGCTAGTGATCATGCTTGGGATGTTTCTCGTGGTAGTACATTTGCAAATAGATTTTGCATAGTTATTAAGCAAGCTTCGCCCCAGCATTTAAATAAGGGTCCTCAGTGTTCACCGGTATATTGTGGTTGCAGGCTGAGAACAATACCGATGGAAAACACTGTTCACCTGTGCTATGAAAACGCTCAACCAACACAATGGTACAAAGGCATTTCAGTGACACCAACATAAATGCATTTTTTACTGGAATCCAAAAGAAGCACCCAGTCCTTTCGGTTAGGTTAAAGATCAACCACAAGAGAAACCACAGATTCACACCTCTGAATGTTTTTAGATGTGTATGTATATGAGTGAGGCTTGTGTGTGTCTGTGTGTGTCTGTCTGTGTGTGTCTGTGTGCGTGTGCGTGTGCGTGTGCGTGTGTGTGTGTGTGTGTGTGTGCGTGTGTGTGTGTGTCAGCCAGACAGACAGTGTGTGTCAAATGAAGACCAAGTGCAATTGGGCAGAAAATGACTGGCAGTGTGTTCATGCCCCATTGGTATGAAAGGAACACTCGGGTGGTTGACGACCATGACTCAATGCACCTACGTGGGCACCAGCCTACTAACACTCTGGAAATCCCCCACCCACACTAAGCGTATTTTCAGCCTCCATTTAATGTACACACCGCATCTTACATATGAGGCAGTACATCAGATGTCACTATGGCATCATGTACAGTAATTACTACATACACAGTAAATTACCAGATAGCATCATCATGCTGCCGCTGCTACATGTAATAACAAGTTAGCAGATGCTAAATGTAAATGACACAGCTGAATGATGGCTACCATGACACAATAGATCACTAAAATGTATCCAGCATTTATGTATGGGTCATTCCACGTCAATTCAACCAGGGCCCACGCACTTAGGTCTCAAAAAATTCTGAAAAAATTACCAGGTGTACCTATGTTACCTAGGAGACACAGTGTAAAATTACTCTTATGTAAGATCAATACTTAAGATACAGCCAGTTTTACAGGGGGAGGGGGGTGTCGATTTTGTTCGGCCTCTTTTTTTTTGTCAAAGTTCACAAGCCCACAGCGCAAGAACTATACCATGTAGGAGGCTCAAATTTTGCATGCTGGTACATAAATAGGAATAGTATGTAGCAAAATCGTCACGTTTGGTCTGGATAATCCTGCATGGTCATAGCTGTCCCTCAAAGTTGATACAAATTTTATTGGAGTTTTTGGCTGGGCTCTGTTTAAGCCTTCAGAAGACATATTTGTACTCAACATAGGCTCTTGATTTATTTTCCTTACTGAGATAAGTAGAAACACTCTCACAAAAAACAATGAACAGAAAATAAATCATTTCAGGGTCTGAACAGCAGACCTTACAAGTCTAAAAAATCATTTTGGTCCCATTTTCAGAGCACCCAAACACCTTGTGGGGATATACAAAGATTTTTTAAATATTTTTTTCTTTACTCCATGATCTTTTCTTTTTAAAAACACCAATTTAACTTGTCTTATGCAAATCTTTCTTTTTCACTATCCACCCTGAACATGGGCAAAATGCACCATTGACATCAATATGTTTTGTATAGAGCTACCACAGGTTACTCTATACAACCACAGGTGGCAGTGTGGTGACTCTATATAAAACATATTGATGTCAATGGGGCATTTTGCCCATGTTCAGGGTGGATAGTGAAAAAGAAAGATTTGCATAAGACAAGTTAAATTGGTGTTTTTAAAAATAAAAGATCATGGAGAATAAAGAAAACCCTATTTAAAAAATCTTTGTATATCCCCACAAGGTGTTTGGGTGCTCTGAAAATGATAACCAAAATGATTTTTCAGACTTGTGAGGTCTGCTGTTCAGACCCTGAAGGGATTTATTTTCTGTTCATTGTTTTTTGTGAGTGTTTCTACTTATCTCAGTAAGAAAAATAAATCAAGAGCCTATGTTGAGTAAAAATATGTCTTCTGAAGGCTTAAACAGAACCCAGCCAAAAACTCCAATAAAATTTGTATTTGACGATTTTGCTACATACTATTCCTATTTATGTACCAGCATGCACAATTTGAGCCTCCTACATGGTTTAGTTCTTGCGCTGTGGGCTTGTGAACTTTGACAAAAAAAAAGAGGCCGAGCAAAATCGACACCCCCTCCCCCTATAAAACTGGCTGTATCTTGGAAAGTATTGATCTTACATAAGAGTAATTTTACAGTGTGTCTCCTGGGTAACATAGGTACACCTGGTAATTTTTTCTGAATTTTTTGAGACCTAAGTGCGTGGGCCCTGGTTGAACTGACATGGAATGACCCGTATGCAACTGTAAGGTAAATGATTTGTTCTATTTATACCCTCTTTTTTTATAATTAAGCATCACTTTTCTGAGAAAACACAACATAAAAAGCAGCAAATAAACCAATGCAAATGCAGCGCAAGCCTCTTCAAATTTGAGTCATTACAAGCAGAGAGACAGACAGAGAGAGAAACAGACAGAGAGAGAAATAGACAGAGAGAGAAATAGACAGAGAGAGAGAGAAATAGACAGAGAGAGATTTTAATGGGGCAACTCACGAGGCATCCTCCCAGCGCTGCAGGCACTGGCTGTGGAAGCTGTGGTTGCAGAGGGTGGTGAGGACTCCGTTGACCGACTCATCCATCCGCTCTAGGCAGACCGTGCACTTAGGCAACTCCGTGAGATCCATCACCGGCAGACTGGCCCCCTGCGGATGACGCAGCCAGAATGGAGACGAGAGACGAGAGTAAATCCACTTGCACCAATCAATTCCATGTTAACGTTGAAGTTGACCGGCATTTAGCAGACGCTTTTATCCAAAGCGACACGCGTTTGCAAACGGGCGGGTACGGGAAGTGGACCTGGACTGACCCGGGAGATGGTGTTACTGCTGCTCCCCCATGCCCACGTGTGGACTTACGTCAGTAAATGCCTGCAAATGTCCATATATAGGCACAACTAACTGGCATGTGACCATTGCTTGGATAATGGCTAAAATGTCATAAATTAATTATCAAATCTGCCTTTTTGTAGTTCAAATAAAACAGCATATCATTGTAAGGTATTAAAGATAAAGCCTGACAAAAGATACCATTCAAATCCTCAGTGTGGGAAATATTTACCAAAATGGTTTACATGACTGATTACAATGGCTACAATGGTTTTAGAGCTCGGCATTTAAGTGAGGAATTTGAAAAACGCCCTTCTGACAACTGTAAAGATCAAACAGGGGTTGTGAAAGTTTCCTCCACACCTCCTCCGATTTGATGACCTCAGCCCGCTCCACGTAGACGAGCTGACACACCGCCTCTTCAATGGAGTTGAACTGGCGACCATTGCAGGCGGTGTAGAAACTGTCTGCATCAGCCTGGGAAAAGCAAACACACGGACGTCAGGACTGGACCCCTGCCCAATAAGTACTGTGTTCTTCAAGCTGTTCAAAATTCATGGCATCTAAGACACAATGACATGTCACAATGACACAATGTCCCTTCAGATGAACTAAACCCAACTCAACTCACAAACAAGGGTTTTGAATAATGTGGTTTTATGCAACATGCTGGCTCATATGACTGAGTTGCTATCTGTGCCAATATCATGGGAAATGTACGTATTTAGAAATGCAAATGTACTGTTACACAGTAGATAGATAAATAGATGACACCCAAGTACATATTCTGTGGAATCAAACAGGTGTCAAAACAATGCTGAAATGCCCATCATAAATTCTATGTAAATGTTTGTTCTACTCTGAATTCCAAACAACTAGACCGTCTTTACAGTCACAACTTTACCGTCACAAGGAGTGTACAGTGTTAGTGGGCGCTGGCTGTTGTGAATGACTATGAACTGACCTGCATTCTAAATTTGACCAGCACCATGTACTGGTTGGGCGTGGAGTCGCGGATAATCTTCATGTGCTCCATGACGTCATTGAAGGGCGCCACAAAGCGCATGAGGTCATGGCTGGTCATGGTGGCCGGCACAGTCAGAATGCACAGCATAGCACTCCTCCTCACGTCCTCAGTCAGGGATGTCATCTTACTGTGACAGACAGACAGACAGACAGACAGACAGACACACGGATCTATGGTAAGAAGTAAGTGAATGACTCGTGAAGAATGCATGATAAGGAGACTATGACAAAAAGGCCTAAGGGCTACTGCAGATTGATACATTGAGGTGCATACATGTAGTATGATTTTGCAGTAGGATTAACATGCCGAAAGCTAAAGCACATTAGGCACACTGCTGCTTACAAGACTGGCGGATCAGTGGTAACGTCACCGCCTAACAATCGATCGGTTGGTTCAATTCCCAAACCTGCAGTTACAAGTTTGTGATGGTTCAGATAAAATTATCTGCTAGATACCGTCAACTTTAACTTTAAGACTACTTAAGTTACTGTCTGCAGCTTTCAGTACAGTTTCCAGATTCAGCAGATAAATACCTTTCCCAGGTGTTGACGTTGATTTACTAACTAACACAGGAGGATGATTGGTCACCACATCACTACAAAATAACGAATAGACCATTCCACAGTAAGCCCAAATAAATCCATGAAATGCTACTAGCAAAAATGTGCATGCAAAAGGAGACAGGAATGTGCTACTGTCATCAATCAGCAATCATCAATGAATCTGATTATCCTGGCACATTTGTACGCTCTACGCGAGGAATGAGCAATAAATCTGCCAAGTATTCTGCAGAGATTTCTACCCCTCCCCTGCTGTGTGTTCAATTCCTTTTGGAAGTCTGGCATGGACTTCCTAACATCATAATGCTTGGCTCACACTGTCAGTTCAAATCAGATTTTATATCTATGAATTGCAGGGACGTCTGTCTGTCTGTGTGTGCGTGCGTTTGTGTGTTAACCCCATATCTGTCGAGCCGTTCTTCCGATTGATTTCAAACTTGGCTGGTGTCTGGCTACGGGCACGAGTAAGAAATCATGTCTGGTCTCAACAATAAAGACTCCCTGTATGCGGTTTGCTTGTATAAAATGACTGCAGATTTTGCAACAACACGTCAACAAACACAGGTATGCATGCAGTGTCTATTCAAAACAAGGTAAAAATGATTAGCAATAAACTACACTTCGAATAGCCCAGGCCACTTGGACTTGGAATTTTGAATAAACAAACAATGATTCTGACTGCAAGGTCACAAATTGAAACGAGCAATATGCTAATTGTCCCAAATTTAACAATAAACATATAGCCTTAACTCAAAACAGCTGTTAGGCTTATGTCATTTTGATCTGTAAAAATGTCACATGCAGCCATGCCTAAATTTTGCTCACTGCACATTTATTATAGGTTAATGTATTATCATATCATATTCAGTATTCATTATTGAATGCTTAGCTGTAATGATGTTCCCCCCCCCCCCACCAATCATCTTATTTTGAAAGCATGCCTACCTGCGTAGCATATAATTGGGCTACGGGTTTACAACAGGAATAATATGTTTGAACAGGCACTGCACTGATCTAAGCAAATTCCGATTTTCATGATTGACTGTCTGCCTTATATATTGCAAGTGATCAGATCCACTTGGATTGTCCATGTTGCAATCCTCATTTTTGATCTAATCATTAGTTGCTGTACCTAGAAGTAATGCAGACATTAAACATACCAACGTAGGGCAATGAAATTAGCGAGATAAACTATCCCATGAACTTCAAAAACATCACAGATTCTAAGTCATGAGACACAGTCAGAAGAAGTGCTTTGCCAGCACTACGTGCCAGGGGCTCCATTTTCCGCCAAAGTAGCATGTTTCCAATATGTGTGATATAATCATGAGCTTTACATGGGGTCAAAAGTCACGTAGAAGAAAGAAGAAAAAAAACACCTGGAGTCTGAGCGGAGCTTTCAGTTCTAGGCCTGTTTGCAGAATGCCATTTCAATATTTTTTCTCAATATAAAATTTGGTTTGAAACATGATTCCAATCAGCATGTTCATGTGCTCATAAACAACATTCATACTAAAAGCTACATAGATCCATTTTGTTCCATACCTAATTGTATATTCACATTCACTTTTCAGGTCTAAAGAGTACCACCCGTGATAAAATCAGAATCCACTTCTGTCACCATCGACCAATTTTACAGACTAAATCTACAAACTCTGCTGACTAACTATGCTACCTCACATCAAGGAAGAGAATTCCAATGCTCTCATTTTTTATTGAAGAACTTAACTTGTCCAAAGAGCATTGGGTTTGTATTTTGACCAGAGGCTCAACCATACACCTTAAAGGTACTGTCGACGATAGCGCAAGAAGTCATTTGTTTAGGTTTATATTTAAAATTATTAGAGGAATCTTTTGTCCAAAACAATGTAAATTTTATTGTAACCAAGGACCAAACGAAACACACCAGAGATCACCACTACCTTCAGCAAACTCAGAAAAACTCCACACAGGGTTTCGTTTTTTGGTTTGAGGGAAAGGCTGCCCCCTCTTTATTTGCTTTCAGATGGTGGCGCCTGACAGAGACCTGTTTTATTTACAGCTTAGGCCTACTCATGGACTCATGGGCAGCTAGCGGATCGTGAGGAGATGATTGCTGAATCTAGTGAAAAAAAAAAAAGTATGAGCTTGAAATCGCATACAAATCGCTGACTGCGCCTTTAACTAACTGAGAGACCAGAGGGAACTCACTTGGTTTTGTAGAGGTGCATAATGCCATGGACGATCTCCACGGAGGGGTTCCCGCTGAAGAAGGAGATCTGGTCGGGCAGCTGCTTGGAGGGCGACTCAGGGGCATTGCCCCCCTCTGTGCCCTCCTTCACACTCCGACTTGATGGCCTGTCCTCGGTTGCCTTGGAAACCTGATCATTCTCACTGGAACCACCAGACTCATCTCCACCTTTATCTACATTTTCATTCATCAGGATTCACAGGAAAAGGGAAGTGACAAAGGGTAAATACAAAAATGTTTGCACACCAACTAGTCACTGTTAGCCTATATTTCTTAACTCAACAAATGGATTGACGGATGGATTGAAATGGATTGGTTAACACATGGCAATCCCTCACTGACAAAAATGATCAGAAGGTCGCTGGTGTGTGTAGCCCATCAAGCAAAATGAGCACAGTTTAGGTAAACATTTTGAATGGCAGATTGTCACTAACCTGAGATGGATCCAATGGTCTCAATCACCATATCGCCCATAGCCCTACTTCCAATGTGCTGGTGCACCACAGCTGTTCTCTCCAAATCAGTCTTCCCACTCAGTGAGGCCCTAGCAGTTCCCAGGGCCTTCTCTCTCATATCTTCCTCTGACATGTCAACTGAAAAGAGAAGAGAAGAAGATTAGAAAGGTTAAAGGGTCACTGTGTTTATACTGGCGTTGTAGAACCCGAATCACCACAGATCAGCACCCATAGAAGTCTAAGCAGCAACCACAGGAATCCTCCCTTGGTCTGAAAAAAATCGCATTACTTTTGTTCGGGTCATTGACATCACCTGATGTTCCACAACGCTATTGGCTGACCGACATCCATAGGTACGTTCCAGAATGGTGAACAGGCCTTCCTCCACAATATCCTGCAAATGTTTGTATCTTTCAAATACAGGTAATGTTACATGAGTTGGCCTACATGTGACTGGCGTTTCTCCTGTATGTCAGGCAGTATGACCTAATCTTACCCATTAGCAAACTATTTCTGCTGCGTGAAGACATGCCAAACATGTCTACAACATGACTTACTATGGCTTTGGACATTCAAGCCCAAGTAAGATGCGACGATGGACAGTGCTACCGTTACGCAGTATGGCTAGCCACGATAGCTAATTTAACCCATACACTTACATAACATCAGAATGCAACAGCGTCTATCGAGCTAGTATACTCACCAGCACAATACTGGAAACCTTTTGGGAGAGGGGACTGGTCCGCTAACTCCAAACGGATAACGACAAGTGAGACACTCATGTGTCAGCCAAATACACAGTGGTGTTCACGTCAAACAAAACAAAACAAATGTCTGAAATAAGTTAGCTGTTTAGCTAACGTATCTACCAAGGCAGCCGACCTAAGGTGACTGCAAACCACACTACGACTGATTAACTTGATCTAACGCTTGTATAAGCCGCCTCTTATGGACTTACACATATTATTCTAAAATAACCACGGATTTATTATTTCTTTGTTTTTTTCTTTTCCAACTGTAACATGTCTGGTAATCTAGCTATCACAGGAACAACACTTGCAACAGTAAAAGTACACCGGTATTTCCGGGTATCTGTCCTTCATAATAAAAGTCTTGTTAACAGTTACTTCTAATTTAACCAAACCTCTGGTGCACTGTGATAAAAAAAAAAAAAGTATATAGTTGTGACAATTTTAGTAGCATACGAAAATACCACTGTTGATTTTTTTCAATACATTTTCTTTTTCATAATGATATATTTTCTGATTATGTGGCATGTCAGCCATGGACTTGACCCTGCATACGTTGACCTTTTCTCTCCTGAAGCATAATGACATTTAATTCCATTTTGTCATATATAGGCCTATAAATGAATATTATTATGCAGATTGCCCTTATACCAACAAAATCAGCCAACAACTCGATTGAGAAGTAGGTTTATAGGCTAATATGAATGTTATGGTACCCCCAGTCTATTTGCATTTTGTTGGATAAAGAAACAGGTCTGTCAACCACTGAAAATCCCCAGTTATTTGACCTTCCATTCATCTGATAGAGAGCTGGGTCATTCACCTGCTTTTGGGACATACTGACAGTGCTTTAACAAAGGAGGGTGTGACCAATGGTCCCAAAATAGCCTGCACAGATCTGGATTAAGCGTCAATGGTCTTTGTGATAGTAGTGTGTAAATGGTTGCACCTTCATTATGTATGATGTTCACATGTTTGAGGAATTTGTTTTGAAATCCCTATTGAAATTATATTAATTACCACAGCTGTGAATCATTCTGAGAGCTCAATGAAAATAGTAGGCTACATCACAGAGATCACAAAAAGAGATTGCTGAATATGACAGCTTCGGGCTATGGGAATGACATTTTGACAATAACTGCACACATTACAGTCTGGGAGTACAACTATACCACCAACTCAATGACGTCGATCCAGTTGTTCTAAACAGTTTGTTATAAATTGTTATTGTTATTGTAATAACATGATGTATTTTTGTAGTAGAAACAGTATTGCTGCAATGGTTAAGAGTTGGTATGAGAATGATTTGAGTTTATGTAACTGATCATTGAAATTATGTAGTATAATGTGCACGCTATAGCCTTCTGTTGTTCCATGACACAAGCAGTTAAGAGTACCCTTTTATACTTTATACCTCTACGAGATTCCATCCATGCAAACATGGTTTACCTCGAGGAATGAGTCATGAATGTGGACCTTGAAATACTCTAATTAAAGCAACACATTGCAGTTCTTTTAAATGTCTAATAATGGCTTCAAACTCATTCTGATGCTACACATACTGACTTATTATATGAAGAATGAAGTCTCTGACATTGCCAGTTCACACCCAGAATGCTTCATGTTGCACATAACGTTGTTATCAACCTTTTTAGGGTAGGCCTATTATGTCTTGTTTTTTTTTTTTTTTTTTTTAAAAAATCAATCTTAAAATAGAAACTTCTTCCACAAAATTGAGATTCAGAGATATGATTTTAAAATGATAAGGAACTTTAATATATGTAGGCCTAATTGTATTCTGTGGTTCCTTTTTTCAACTGCAAAATCATAGCAACCCACTTTTCCTGCACTGTTTGCTTGAGGTGTGTGAACTGAAGAGGTATGGGTCAAAAATGTGAAAATGCCACTTGTCTTGAACTATCGGATATGCTTAGATGCATTATGAATGTGTGAATGGGGGCAGAACATTCCATTAGTTAACATGTTATTTAACATTTACAATAACCATGATTAATCTTTATTTTATACCACACAAACTTCATTTGAGGTTAAGCAACACCAAAGAACTTTTCCTCTGTTGCACGCACGCTATTTTATCCAGCAACGGCTTTGCAAATAACGGTGTCCATAGACAAGGTAGAATATGTTGCATGATTTTATAAAAGTAGATGTATTGCGACATCATGCAAGTCAGATTTGTAGTTTCTTATGTCTCATTCCATCGAACTACAAACCTGCTACCCGATCTGGCAAACTTAGTGCGGTTACAGCCGATACAGGGCCGCGAAGCGAATGTAGAAGTGCCGTTCACCCTGTTACGAGTTGATGAACCACGGAAACAATTTTGGAAACATTATTTTAAGGTACAAAAAACTCTTTGGTGTTGCTTTAAGTTTACTGCTCCCTTTCAGATATCTCTGTGGTAGGCTACAACAGGGCCACACACACACTTTCTCATAGGGTTCACTTCCTGTTTCACATGCTTTCAGCTTATCTGTAGGGTACATGGTATAGGCTACTACTGACTGGCACAGACAGCAACAGTTATGTAAATGCAACTGCCTTCAAATTATTTAAACAGACTCCTGAGGTCAGGAAAAATAGGCATGTAGCCTACATGGTGCTAAATCATGTTCAAACATCAAACAACTTGAAATATGTGAATTTTACGTGGGCTTATTAGCAAAGAGTGTTTGTATTTGGGCCCAATTTGCTTTGCTGACTTCTCTAGTTCTTCTTGGTTATTCTCAACATTATATGCAAATAGGCTTACTTCTAGTCGATTGGGAAATGGAAGAGGAGGGAGGAGTAAATGGGTGACAGAAGCTTCAAGGAAGCGGTCATTACATCGTCAGAATCAAACTGACATAGACAGCGCTTCGGCAGTCTAGCTCACTTTCTCGGTCGGCGACTTGTGGCTGTCTCGTAAGAAGAGTCCCTTCATAGTTTTTCATGGACCAGGAGTAGGAACCAGGTGTGCATTGGGTTATAGTAGCCTACCTGCACTTACATTTAGCAGAGTCCACTGTGGTAAGTACACAACTCATCTGCACACTACACTCTGGTTTTCCCTGACTTCATAGCAAACTTGCTAAAAAAAATACTGTTGAAGATACACATAGGCTGCTATCTGCACATGACAATGGACTTCCCTGTCGGAAATGCACGGTTTTCTTTTCCGATGTGGTTTATTTCATCAGATGGACAAACGTAGCAGAGGCTGCTGGTGAATATGCACCAATGTAAAACAGTTTGGCGTTTTTATTTGTGCGAGGTCTGGAACAGCCCATCGTTCAGAAGTCAGAGGGTGGCCTTTACTGGGAAGTTTTATTGTTCAAAGGGGTGTGCGCCTGTAAAAGAGAATATCGCTTCCAGGAAGGAAACTATATCTGTACGGGGGTTCAGGACTCACAGAATGTGAGGAATGCTGAGTCGTGTCGCCTTTGCACAGAAATGGGGTGGTGGTGATGGGGGGCGCCTTTTAAGTTCTATCACCTGAACACAAACGTTTATGCAACCCCTAAATGTCTCCACATTTCCGATATTGCATTTGTGGTCAGTGTTCATGGATTTTGTGAAATTTCGCTCATAGTAGGTTAGCCTAATACCGACTTAGCCTACGACCCTTTCCTTTTGTCCTTTGGAATTCTTTGAAAAGCCAGCCTAAACTCTGCCAAACCAAATAAGCTCCATACCACAAATTTGCGTAAGCGATGGACATGCACATGATTGTAGAGACCATGGAAACATTACAGATGAGATGACTTGCTTTTGTTGTCACTTCAGATTATACACGATTTAGTTTCTAGTTGTTCTGTTACACCATTCGTTTTTGTGAGTTTGAGAGCATTGTAGGTAGTAGGTAGGTAGTAGGTAGTTCTCTCTTTTGATTCTAGTTTTAAGGACATTATCAGACCTCAAATATAAGTAGGCTACATTTCTTTCTGCCATGCTGCATATGTCCAGTCTACAATGCACCTTTCCTCCATTCATTTTATAAACTATTTCAATGTCAAGAAGGGCCCTGAAAGTATTTGCAAATGGGCAGACTCAACAGGAAATAATTGAATGATGATGTCATCGTGATGGGCCAGGACCACTCACGCCGCTTGTACTGATCTTTGAACACATGTGAAACATAAATCTCAATGTAGTGAGGCAGTTAATCACAAAAAATGATTACTTATTACAATTTGGTAAAACTCACAATTTTGGAAAAACTCACTAAGTAGGTCTGATCGGATTTGGCTCCTAGGGGCCAAGGTGGCCATATTTAAAAATGTGCGCCACCACATTCTGGATCAACTGGAAGGGTTTCACATGGCTGGGAGGCCGACCAGGAGGATGTAACTCAGGGGTGTCAAACTCATTTTCATAGAGGGCCACATCATTGGATTTATAGGTTACTGAGGGCCACATAATCGGCGAACATGTGCATGGTGCAACCATGAAATCGGTATTGCAGTATGGCTTATTCAAAATTGCTGTGAAATAATGGTCCTAACCGCTTTAAAACAGTGTGGCTGAAATAAAAAACAAACAGCCTACAACAGTAACATTTTCAAATGCAACTTCTAGGCCTACAGTATTAGTTAACAACTGATCAATATGCATTCATGGACTGACATTGATGAGAATAAACTGCAGTCGATAATGTGCATAACAATGTCCATAACACATATCACCACTAAAATTAACTGTGGCTAAGAAAGGTACTGTGTGTGTGTGTGTGTGTGTGTGTGTGTGTGTGTGTGTGTGTGTGTGTGTGTGTGTGTGTGAGAGAGAGAGAGAGAGAGCTATGGTACGTACACCCACCCACCCACACCCCCGCAAAAACAAATTCACGCGTGTACAATATTTGTCCGTTTCCCGGTTTTAGGTCAGTGCATTGCAAAAAAAGTAGCCTATATAGCATAACAATATCCACATGCAATAATAGAACAACAACGTCTACAATGACCTATTCATTTGGACAAATTGATACAGCCCTATAGCCATATATAGATAGCCGAGTAAAAGAAAACAACAAGTAGCCTAGTTGTGCCTGCGTGCGTATTCTGTCTCCTGCTCAAACAAAATGTGTGCGCGTTAATTTTGATAACGTGTTCACTAACTTTACGCGATAGAAAATTGTAAATAGGCTGATGGCATGCAGCTATGGGATACTGTGCATAGTTGGGAAGGTATGGTGAGCCAATTTGGTGTGATACACATTACACACACACAAGGGAAGTTTTCTCTCGTTGTTGAGGGACTGACGTGCGGGCCGTATGTTTGACACCCCTGATGTAACTGGAACATAGTCAAGTAGCCTATGTTTGACACCCCTGATGTAACTGGAACATAGTCAAGTTGCGGGATAACCATGCCTGTATCAGGAGTTGGGTCAGGTATGGCCTGATTTTTCTTATGTTGTAAAGTGCGAAGTGACATGACCGGGTTAATGTGCGTGTGTCTATTTGGGTGTGGGTGTTGGGGGGATGGGGGTAATAGGGTGTGTGTGTGTGCATGTTTGTGCATATGTCTTTATGTGTGTATGCGTGTGGGTGTATTTATGGGTATTATCCATGATGCCATGGGTAACAGTGACCGTGTTGTGAAAAAACCCGCTAGAAAAAATAACATAGCCTACCACTATAATATTTCTAGTTCTGTGGTAGTGTATAGTATAGTACCTCTATGAGGTACTATAATACATCTATAATATCCTTTCTCTATTGTGTCCAATAGTACAGTCTTCAATGTCCCCCTCAAAGTATATTATGATTATGGCCTCGCTGCATAGGATTCGGTTCGGTTGATAAAACAAGGCTCAGCAGAGTCTGAATCCCTTCAAAAAGCTGAAGACTCGGCCGAATTGAATTTAAAGGGAAACTTGGCAGGATTAGCTATATTTCCCCCTCTGCTGGAGAAATTGTGCATTAGGCTATTTCAAACTGTGGAAAAAGGTAACGATAAAGCACATGGATTTGTTTACAAGCTAGCGAAACGATTAGCATAAGTTCGGCAGAACAATGTGGATCTTACAAGGTAAGAAACACGATTTAAAACAAGTTTCTTGTTTCTCACTTCCCTTTCTGGGACGGTAGTCTCAATGTTGCAAGGTTGGTTTTCCGCCTGGGGACGCTAGGGGCCGTGGGAAAAGTCCCCATTTTCAGCGGAACAGGTCATTTAACCATCCAAATGATTTCTAAACGGATTTATTACGTTGAAATAGTTGCCAAGTTCTCCTTTAACTGCTCCACTAATGGGAAATGTTCGTTTAACATGGTTGCCTCCCAATGTAGTTAATCAGTGTTTCATTTTCTGATATTCTTTTAGATGGGAGATCAGGATCTAACAGAGGAGAGTGGGTCAGAGGAACAGGAGGACCAGGAAGACAAGAGCATCCATGAAAATGGCGTTCACAGGTTTTCCCAGCTGTCTGCGAGTGTGCAAGCTGTTGTGCGCATTCGCCAAAAATACCAAGCCCTCAAAAAGAGGCGTTTGGAAATGAGTGCATCACAGCCCTATTTCTCCTCTCCACGCACGAGCCCAAAGATATTCACCTTCGATGCCCAGTCGGTCAACAGTCCTCCTGTTATTCGCAAAAAGAAGAGGAGGAAACGAGGAAAGGTTCTGTATCCCAGTGATGGGTACCGTAAAGTTGTGCCCGACCGGGAGCGTAGCCGGGCCAAGAACTGCCTTTTCCTGTTGTGCATCATCCTGTTCCTTCAAATCTACAATGCCATCGAGAACCTGGATGACCACGTGCTGAGGTATGACCTGGAGGGTCTAGAGAAGGTCCTAAAGAGAGAGGTATTTGGACAGCAAGAGGTGCGGGATAATCTTATGGAGCATTTGAAGGATTACTTATCCACATACGTCCATAGCAAACCTCTGGTGTTGTCCTTGCATGGCCCAACTGGTGTCGGCAAGAGCCATTTGGGTCGCCTCCTGACCCAGCATTTTCGCTACATGGTTGGGGAACGGCTGGTCCTGCAGTACTTTGCTCTGCACCACTGCCCCTCCAACGATGAGGTGGTGAGCTGCGCTCAGAGTCTGTCCACTCTCGTCTCCGACATGGTCACGCAGGCGGAGGACGAGGAGAAGATCCCCGTCTTCATCTTCGACGAGGTGGAACACATGCCGGGCCCACTTCTGGACACACTCTACGAGCTGATCCGCTCACGCCACATGAACGAGTACCTCAACGTCATATACATCCTCATCAGCAACCACGGCCACGAGGAGATCACCAAGTTTGTGCTGCACAACTCCTCCTCGAGCTTGGCCGGGGACGGCCGTGGGCATGTCAGCCGAGAGCTGGTGCCTCTGCTGCGGCATAGCCTGGTGAAACGCCACCTGCTCTGGAAGGATGCCGAGATCTTAACACTCACTCTCCTGGAGAAGAGTCACGTCGTTCAGTGCTTTGTGGACGAGATGTCCAGAGAGGGTTTCTACCCCGACCTTGCACACATAGAACAACTAGCTGGAGAGATCTCTTACTATTTTGTCGGGGGACGGGAGTTTTCTCGCACAGGATGCAAGCAGGTGGTGGCAAAGGTCAATTTGCTGTGAGGCTCGAGGGTGCCATAAGTTATGGGAAAGTTAGGACGATTCCAAGAGCCCTGCACTGGCAGAAGGCCCTCATAGAGCATAATAACCAGCATAATAGTAATTAAGGGGCCCAATTTTATATTCTTTCATAGGAGCCAAAATTTCTAGTAGCACCCCTGGTAAGACTCGTTGGAAGTAGAAGTTGAGTAGAATGTAGAAATGTATTTGGACAAAAACAAGCCCTGTTGTGAAAACATCTGCATTATACTACACCAGCCAACACACCTAAGGAAGGGGAGAAGAAGGTCGGAAAAAAACAGCGAAGGAAAAATCAGGGCAACCTCATTCATTGTGCTTTTACTCTTGTTAATGTTTTTTATATATATTATTTTTAATAATAAAGAGATGAATGATGTTTGTTGAATGGGCTGTGTGTTGTGTTTCACAAGACCTAAAAATAAGGCCTTGAAATTGAAGTGCAAAAATGAAATTGAAATGCATGTCATGTAAACCCATTATTTAATTGAGAATAGTGCCAAGCCAACATATCAGTTGTTGAAACAGATATGTGAATATATGTTCATTCTGAATTTAATGCCAGGAACATGTCTCAAAAATAAGAGAGTTCACCGGAGCGACAAAGATGTGAAATTTAAGTATTTTTTATTATTTAAGGTGTCAACATAAGGACTGAGTCCTTATGTTCAGTCCTTATGTTGACACCTTAAATAATAAAAAATACTTAAATTTCACATCTTTGTCGCTCCGGTGAACTCTCTCTCTCTTACTGGATTCGGTTCTCTCCCGTTGATGCGCTAGATGTGACCTGCAGTAGCACGGAGGTACATTTGTTTTCTATGTCTCAAAAATAGTTGGAACAGGGGTATGTTTGTCACTGTGTTCCATCTCCTTTTTTAACAACACTCAAACATCTAGGAACTGATGAGACCAGTTCCTTGTATTTTGAGAATGAAATGTCCCATTCTTACCTATTATCATGTTCTAACCTATTATCATGGTCATGTTTTCATTTCACATTGCTCCAAATGTGACGGGTCTGGATTGCAGGCAAGACATTTGAGCACCTGGACTCAGCAGAATGCAGTTTGGCATTGTCTTCCTGAAATATTCAAGGCCTTTTTTTGAAAAAGATGTTGTCTAAATGGCAGCCTGTGTTGCTCTAAAATCTACATTATTTCTAGTGCATTTCTAGATGTACAAGCTGCCAAGGCCAGTGGCACTAAGGCACCCCAATACCATCCTGCTGACTTTTGAGCATGGAGGATGCAAAGTCCATGATTTTGATTAATTGAAATTTTTGATTGGTCTTCTAACCACAGGACAGTTTTCCACTTTGCCTCAGGCCATCATAAATGAGCTAAGATCCTAAGAAGATGGTGGCTCGTCAGGATCATGTTTAAACTATACAATGGTTTTCAGACGTTTTCCTGTGCCCATGCAATGCTTTTCATTACAGAAACAGGTGTTTTAATGCAGTGCCAGTTGAGCGTGTGTACAAATATTTCTCTGGACTCTCTGAATATTTTGATATTATGTACAAACAATAGATGACAAAGTCCCAAAATGCTTTCCACTTTTACGTTGTGCAGCAGTATTGTTCTATAATTGCATAATTTGCATAATATAATTACATATAATTATTTTATAAAAAATGTGTTGAGTGGACAAAAACTGTCTGACAGAAAATTTAGTGGTTAAGTTTCACAATTATATCAGTTATTATGATGTTCAAATTGTATCTGGAAATTTTCTTTGTACTTTCCGATACTTCCTGGTCAGCTATTTCCTTCAGCTTGTTTGACAGAAATTTGGCCCATATCTCAAATACCCACCATTTCCATTAAAATTCTGATAAATCTGTGCTTTTTGCGACTTGCATACATACATTTATCCAACAATCACAGGCGCGTATGTGAATAATGTCAAGCGCTTACCCTGATTGTGAAACTACCTATGCAAAACATCTACTGCTAAAACTGTGTGATTACCACAAAGTATGGTTGCAAAAAACCAGTTCCTCAAACCACTCCTATTTTGCTCAGTGTGAATGAGTTTCTTCTGAAATTACAGCATGACCCATCATGCATTGAACTTAAGACAGATAAGGTGCTCACCATGAGTACAACATATTACCTGTAAATACAAGATGCACATATCCAAGGGTTAAAAAATACCAAAGATAGGACTTCCTTTAAATAATATTTATTAGAATTTAATTTTTGCTGGGAAAAAAAATAGGTACAGTGTCTAAAAACAGAAAGAAACCTTCCAAAAAACAAAACAATATGAATAGTATGATAGAGTTGTAATAATAATAATAATAGATGCTTATAATAGAGACACACAAAATGTAAGAGACAGAGAGGATGGGTATGTACAACACAATAACAGTATTCAGAACCATTTGTGATCAGAAAACATGCATTGCTGCACACATGATCAATGTGTACGCAACAGAGGACTTGGACAGCAGGGTCAGTTTAAGAATTGTAGTATGTAGCAGCTTCCAGTGTCAACAGATGCTCAACGTCTCAAAAACAGTTCACCAGACAGGACTAAAATGCTGAAACTGACTTATTTCATTCTCTTTTCCTGAGTTTATCGAAGAACTGCGTGCGCTCTGTGACCCTGTCTGTCAATGAGTTGATGGCCTTGCTGGACCACCAGAGCTTCAATGCAAAGCCCCGCAAAAATCTACCTGTTTCAACTGACCAGAGCACTAGTCTCAAGCATTACAACAGGGTGGTTTGGCCTGAGACGTCCCCCTCCTAGTGGAATGCTTAAGCCACCCAACTTTGAAGTTACATGTATCAGCCTTCTGAGTTCCCTTCTATTTAAGATTCATAACAGAGTTCTATAGCATAGCGTCAAGATCCAGAATGCAGAGGTTTTACATTTCCCTTGGAGCTAGTGCTGTTGAAAAAAATAGGACTTTTGTGTGAAATAGGTCATGAAATTCTTTCAGACACGTGTAAGCATACGTCATCAGCTGGGGTTTGGGAATATTTAGAAGTTCTGAGCTGACCTACACAACGCCACTGAAAACGGTCATGAAATCTTCGTCACATCTGCATGTGTGGGTGTGTGTCTGCAGGATCATGACTGTTCATTCGATCTGATGGGAGGAAGACAGCCATAAACAGTTTTCATTCTCATTTCCTTGGTTGTAACCCATTTGTGAATCACTAAATGTCACTCATAGGCAAGATTGCTGCTTAGTGGGTTTACATTTCCCATCATGCATTGTTTAGATCATCTGTGTTTTTCCATTCTAGAGAAATGCTGCCGACCATTGATCTGGTTCTGTTAACTAGAACTTAAGTAAAACGGTGGGGTGAAAAGGTGTGTGTGTGTTAGCTTGGTGGGGTGTGCATAGGGTGAGAGGACACTACATATGCTGAAATTATAAAAGGATAACGGTGGTGATAGATGGGCTCTCAGCTCTTTGTCATTTATTTGTCATGTCATTCAGAGAAGGACCTCTACGCCTCCAGTTCGAATCCCATGCCAACCTTGTGGCCTCCTGAGTTGAAGTTCTTGCCGTCGACTAGCGCCGAAAGAGTGAGCTTGACTCCTGACGAAAAGGAAAAGGTGGTTCACATTTAGCGAGATCAGGAATGCCAGGGAAGGATAATAATGTCATAAACAGTTGGATAACATGAGACTATGTAAAAGGAAAGTGGGTAGTGCCAGAAGCCATTACCTGGTCGCAGGCTCTGAGTGTAGCCAACTCCAATCAGACTAGCATTGTTTACTTTGGCCTGTGAAAAGAACAAGTAAGCAAGCGAGGAAAATCTGAGTTTTCAAAGTGAACATAGCCTCCAGTCCACCCCAAGACAAGCACATTCCTCCCACTCCCTAGAGAACCAGACATCTGCAAAACTTTTTTTTCACTGCGATAGGAAAAACGTTACCGCATTCAACATTAGGCAAATACATATTGCTGGCTATTCGAGGGGGCTGTTTATTAACACTACAAGGACTAAACATCTGGCAAGCTTATCAAAACACTCCACTCACTGAAATGGAGGCGTCCTTGTCCAGCTGGTACTTGGCAGCAATGCCAAATCGTGTGTTGTTGCTGCCTGCCGTCCAAGCCAGGGTCACAGCAGTTTCCAGCTGATCATTCACCTTCTGGTAAATGGAGCCACCGAACTCTGTTCCATCATTCCTGAGGGAATAAATCGGAACCGTCATAAACTTAAAACACGACCCTGTTTTAAGTTCATTGTACCTCCATTATATTCATCTCTGTTCATTTGCAAATTCATCCATGGTCAGCACAAGCTGCCTTGTGTTTTTTAAAGAGAACACTGCTAGCGTTGGATGGAAGACGTCCATATGCTTTACACTTTTGAAATCCGATGCACATCAGACACAGATTCACCTTAACATGTGTAACAGGTGCTTACACGTTCGTGTGAAGCTGGAAGTCCTGGGCCTTGAAGCCTAGAGCAAAGTTATTCTGCACCAGCTTGGACTTGGCCGTGTCAAAGGCCATCTGATAGCCAGCCAGCCATCCCTCATAGCCCAAGACGGCGGACGAGTGGACAATGGGACCCTCAAAGTCCAGGTCACAGGCCAGGTTGATGTAGTCGCGCTTGTAGCTGGATTTCAGCTTCCCGCTCTTCTTCCTGGTGATAAATAAAAGACACATGCTCTTTCAATTTCAATAGCAACTACAATTCAATTTTCTATTTATTTTGGTTTTCAGCGCAGTGCAAGATTACAGGACTTGAGTGCACTTTAAGCATTAGTTAACATTTTGTAAAAATGACTTAAAAGTCTAGAATGAGTTATTAAATGTGCTGAGTGGTCCATAGTTTTTTTTTTGTTTTGGTAAAGCTGACTGTTACAGATGAGTTAAGACAAAGTGGGATTCAGTTCTGGGAAATACTGTAACTGGCACTAGATCCCGCTACTATAATAAATAATTGTCCTCCTGTTTAGATCTTTACAAAGAACCTAAGAACAGTATTTGGAAGAGAACCATACCCTGTGTTCGGGACGAACGAAGTGTCGAGAGCCACTTTAAGCCCCTGTGTTAGCTGTAGGATGTAGGATGAGAAGACAGATGTTAATTAAAACAGTTCCCTGCTACCTAGTTAAACCTTGTGTAAATAGATCACAGCATCTGAAAGAACTGCCTCAAGGGGCTGACTGACCTGGTCTTCCACAGCCACCTCAGTGCCAAGAGTGTTGTCTGTGTTCCACTTCTGCGTTAAGGACAGGCCGATCTCCTTCATCTTGTACTTGGTCTCGAGGTTGCCCCCGGCCTTGCCTGTGTCCACGTTGGTGGAGCCAGAGGTGTTAAATTCCTGAGAAAAGGCAAAAAGAAGGCGTCAGCACTTCCCTAATGTAGGGGGAAAAAGGCATGGCACAAGATGGATGAGTGAAGATGGGGGGGGGGGCATGAGCATGTGCATGAAGGGGTTAAAACAGAGACCATTAGAGAAACCAGGGCAAGAACTGAACATGTGAGGAGAATTAATGGCAATGCACAATTGCACATGCAATTAAGAATAATCTGTACGTACAATTAAACAGGTGCATTTCATTTTGGAAACTGGCCAATCAGTCCATCTACTTCATCTCAATATTTGTTGATTGAAAATGTAATATAATGTGCTGTAATCACTGTGGGCTGGGTGGGAATGTATGTGTTCAAGTCAAAGTCTTTATCAGTAGGAAGCATTTATTATTATTATTATTATTATGTTTTTTGTTTTTATGTTTTTAAATGAGGCTAAGACAATAACTCAAATGAAAGTATGAAAATAATTTCCCTGCAACTTAAATGGTCAATAGTGTCAATCCAATCAACCATTATAAACTCAATTCTCCCAAGAGTGAAATAATAAAATCTGATTGTAACTGAAAACACTGACAGTTGGGCTGCACATTCCACATCTACACGGACAAACAGCACAAGCAGCACAACAGAGCAGGCCGACACTGATATGGCCACGAGGCGTGATTGTGAAGACAGACAAGAGAAACCCCACAGATGTAGAATAACACCAGAGAGGAGAGCTGCCTGCATTTCCCACACAGACCCCTTACCATCTTCAAGCATTTCCCACCACGGGTAGCCGTAAAGACACAAAGACTGTGTTATCAAAAAGCATCATCCCCAAAGCACGCAAACACATATGCAGGCCTGTGTGTCTTTGGAGAGGATAAGCAGAAGCAGTCGCTGTCTAAAAGCAGATAAGTCAGGTCGGGTCTGTGGCTTGTAAACAAGGTCAACAGACACAAATGAAGAGCAGAAGTGTAATAGAAAAAGGTGATTAATAGAGAGAGAGAGAGAGAGAGAGAGAGAGAGAGAGAGAGAGAGAGAGAGAGAGAGAGAGGTGGATGGGTGAATTCAGGGGTAGTGTCCACTCACCACTCCATTTTGGGATTTGGTTTTCAAATCCAGCTTCACAATTCCAAAACCTACAGGATTAAACAAATCAAAAGAGAATGCAATAGCAGGGTATGCTAAATTCTTACTGCAGATCAGTGGACAGATAAACATGATAGGGTTTCCTAGTGGCTATAGACATGCCCATAGTTGCCCTGCACAGATACTCACCATAACCCTTGCTGAAGATATCCTTGGCAGATTTCCCCAAGTCTGAATATGAGGGAGGTACAGCCATTGTGCCTGTTTGGAAATGGTAGACTTGAAAAAATACCCAAGAGATCTTACTACATCTAGGCACGTTCAAGAGAAAATCGCTGTACCATCATGTTTATTTTTTCTGTATAAATGAGCAAGAGAGAAGCTGCCCATCTTCCGTGCCGTCAGATCTTCACTATCGCAACTGACTTAAAAATTACAAAATTTGCAGAACAAACATGTTACCACAGCTAACAGGACAACACGATTTCTTAATGTAGAACAACTACTGTTTAGGTGAACGTTGCATGCAAACCCCAAGCCAACTACCGCATGCACAACTTTGAATGTGTGCCCCAATTTAGGGTTGTTATAGTTTTTTGCTTTAAGTCTCAAAGATGCTGTCCCTTTGTAGCATTACATCAGCGGTCATGACGACAATAATGTACGTAACTTGGTTGCAAATCACCTACAGGTGTGTTGCAAATGCACATTGCCTGATTTGCCTCGACAACTGCATGAAAGTAGCAAAACCATAACCGCAATCCCCAATACACATCCGTGGCGACACTCAGTGTCTGGGATGTAACAGCACAGTAGGGCCAGGACTTCACCCAAAGGACAGGAGGAATATTGGATTATCTGCCATCCCTGAATTTACCTACCAGCCTCATTCACACTGTCCCATAGAATGTTTGTGCGTACGTTAGCAGTTACCTGCTGAGCAATCACTGAGCAGCCAGAAACAACGCACGCATTAATCCCTCCAGAGACAGTGTATCAACATTATGAAAAACACGTCCATGATTATCCAACATACTGAGCACACAAACTGTATACATAATCGTGTTAAACTAAAATGCCTAAACGAAATATAACCAATCTGTATGTTTTCGAATTAACTTCACTTTTAAGACTGAAATGTCAAACGTTAGCTAACTGAGCAACTAGCAAATAGCGTACACACCCCCTTCAATGCTAGCATTACCAAGACAAGTCAGCCTGAGGTCAAGTGCAAAACCGAGTGGGTGTATGCAAAGAAACAATGTCAAACTAAAGATGGGGCTACTAAAAGTATAACAACCGTGTAAAACTAATATCTGATAACTTACTTATGATTTGCTTAAGGCTTGCTGCGTATAATTATGATCACTTGTATTAGCTTGCTAGCTAGGCTAGCCACTTAGCTAGTAACCTAGCTTGATTATTGTGATTACGCAAGTTAACAGTAACGTTAACGTTGTACCGCTACGCTACGGCCATAAAGCCCCATCACAGAGACAAGCAAGCAACTGGTTCATTACAACGTTTCACAACATCCGTGAAGCAACATCATCCAGTATAGCTGTTCAGTCCTGTAACGTCAGTTAACTAATATCACAGCTACGTTAATGGCTAGGCAAAGCAAGGTATTCATTGGACGGACCTGGCATATAACATTGCTGTTGCTAACATGATCCTTGTTGCAAGCACAACCCGTTATTGCGGCCAGTTTCCCTGTACAGATTTGCTGCACAATTACGTTCTCAAAATTATCATTGCATTGCATCAGTGATAATTTATGTTTGTTCAATAATTTGAAGTTATTCGTACCTTTTCTTTACGGTGAATACAATGCTACAACAGCACAATATTCCTCTCTGGGTAGCCTCCTCCGTCGCTTGCTTGCCCTGTTGTTGCAACTAGCTAGCTAGCTACTTGCCAAGGTAGGGCACGATGAAGGAGAAAAACGGAGTTTGCGCAATTAAATGGGGCGGTGGCATTGACAACTGCAGCGCATCCAGGCTACAGTGCGCAAGGATGTACAGAAAATTCATCTAGTGGAGAAATGCTCATGGGTCTCTCTCAGTCAATTAACTCTGAGGCATTAATCAGTCAATGAAAACTCCATAATTGATAAAAACACAATCCCAAAATACCGCAGTAAGCTATATACTTGTAAGAAATGCAGGTCCTGAAAAAGTCACCATTGATGTTAAACTAACATGAATGCGGCCCACGCTTTTGATAAAAGTAGTCTGCTGCTCTAGTTAGAATTATTTTTTTACAATTTACTTTTGAAATCAGGCAGAAAATATAGTCTGCAATGTGCAATAGGTCTGCACGTCCACAAAACAATGTAGTAAGCCGTTATAGCAGGATCAATTAGGTCTCACTTTACTTTCAATGGATTTACTTCGTATTTAAATTTTTAATTTTACAGGAACTGGCCAGCAGAGGGAGCAATCTCCATTAGCTTGTGCCACAGTAGGCCTAATCATTGCATTGTTTATTGATATTTATGTGTTTTATTAATACACTTTTGAAGGAAATAGGCTTCTAAACGCGTCAGTGGGAGATTGACCCAAAATAGAAGAGTTTTTGATCAAAAGTAGTCTACAAAATGGGTTCAAACACGCCTAGACGATTAACGAGGTCAGCTTCCAGAGCTCAGGATATGCTTAAAAGTTGGTTGTACGCTGTAATATAGGTCTAGATAAATTGATGTTTCACAAAGTATTTGCATATTTAGTCCATAGGCGTCCTGACGAGGACAGAACATGATGTTTGTTCTGTGTCAGATAGTTAACAGATGGTTATGTGTAGTTTGTGGAAGATGCTACCAGTTAAGCTACGTTAATCAGAAAACAATTGCTTGCAACAGGCATTGAATCTGAAAAGAGGGTGCTCTCATTGTTCTGAATGGCCGGTCCACCTTAAACGGCATGTTATTGTGTGAAAATATGGCGCTACGTGGAGTTGACAAAATCACCCGCCCCGCCCCAAAAATGTTGTGGTACTAGCCTACCATACAACCGATGGCAGCAGGGAAACTTTGGTGCTGTCAAGATACCACGCAATAGTGATCCGAAAATCTTCTTTGAAAGTCCAATGATCAGGGTTTCCTGGTGTTTGTCCTGTTACGCGCGCAGTAAGATCGATCAGCAGAGAATAATAGGACGAAGCAGACAAGGACAATTCATGCATTGATTGTATATTCCCCTATTGCACTTTATAACGAGAGGTTTCTGGTGAGTTAGTTTTAATCATGTCCGAACAACGAATATTTGTAAGCCCTTTCCACAGACCGCACTGCTTGGCTGCTGCAGCCCCAGCTGGGAAGGCAAAGCTAACCCATCCAGGCAAAGCTATTTTAGCTGGTAAGTGATTCTAGTTCTTTCGTGTTTTGTTATTCTGTTGATGCCACCCTTAATAGTAACATGGATCTTGCTCTTCAAAACAGAGAAGCCTATTCGATTAGCCAGATAATTAATTCTTTGTAACAACTTGAACGACACAGGCAGCGTTAACATTCGAGACGAATAATGTTACCAGGATTCTGGTCATCGAAGATGTGCTTGCCAAACATAAATTGGTGTCTGTTTATTCATTCACTTTGTGCAGGGGAACACATGCCTAGTTTCTTTTTTTTAAACTATATTTAGAATACAATATTGTTCACGGTTAGACTTCCAATATCTTGTTTTAGCATAGTCGCTTAATAGCGATTCAGTATGTTCTAAAGAGGCTGGTAACACATGTGGTGCTATGTTCCTGGCAGGGATTTCAAAACTCTCGTTCTCCACCTGAGGCCAGGCAAGTATGGATGCTTATGGCATGTGGTGTGTGTTCTTAATGAGTTCACTGTCATTGAGGATTCTCTTAACAACTTGTACAGACTTCCTCGCAACTGCTAGAAACATAAAAGGAACTTGATGGTGACTGAAATATAAAGTGGACAAGGTGGTTTGTTGTTAACCCTGGACATGTAATGGAAATGGCATGCCACTAAAATCCCTGTAAGATTCAGGCCATTTTTATGCGTTTAGAAATTGTATGTGGGATACATTGAAGTTACCATGTCAACTCCAGCAGGGATTCCCAGTCGGTTCTAAAGTCAGGGCAAACACAACAGCCCTTTTCATCCCTAATTAAAGCCAGCATGGATCGACCTAAGGTCTCTTCATCAAGCCAGTTGAGTGAAATTAATGCATTTTGAAAAGCCTGTGTAATGACACCAGAACTTAGCAAAGTGAGAAATGACTGGCACCAATATACTTTCAATATACAATAATACTTTCCTTCAAGTTTTAAGATTATGTGAAACTGACCTTTTTTTGTGTGAAATTTGTGCGCTGTATTTACGTTTCCTTAGGAGGAAATGATGTGACTCAGAGACTAGTGATAGGCAGAGCAGCATGTAGTAGTTTCTGTGTGAGGAGCATATTGGTCAGTCAGGTTCCTTCCTATACGTGTCCTTTTCCCTCAATGACACAACATTCCAGAACATTCCACCCAGACGGAAAGGCCATCTGAACCCTTTTTGGACAGACACATACCACGCTACACGGTGTGTTATTGAACACACATACCACACTCTACACTGTGTGTTATTGAACACAGCCAAAAAATAGTGTTGTCTAATTTTCAAACAACAACGTTGCAGGCTAGCTACAGCATGTCCTGTGGTGACTCAGCAGAAATGCTCCACATTTTCTTGCTGAGCAGGTCCATGTGATCATTAATTGTGACATGTTCCCTAGCTGATTTTACAGGCTGCGGCTGGAATGAGACCAACTTCTCTTACAATCATCACCTAATTAAATTGAATTATGGATCCATAAGAAAACATTCCCCATGAAGTTGGAGAGGATGTTGTTTTAGTTGTGTCCATCAGATATGGAGAAAAGCTTGCTTTGTTGCTTGCTCAGTCACTGCCTTTTCCTTTGTGCAAACAGTGGGGTGTCATATTAGCTGACCTAGCCAATAGCCTTTGGTCTTTTACTTTTGTCAGCAGTACCTTTGGAAAACCGATCAAGAGACATACTGTTTTGTCTTTGGTGTAATCTTTTATTCAGCCTTGAAGCTCTCCAGGAAAAATATGTTGGAATGGAATGTTTGCTAGAGTGAACTTCATTTAAGAAAACCCAACACACACACACACACACACACACACACCAAACATGTATAAAGTTGTATATAATCTATAGGAATTAAACAGTCCCTTCAGCTATTGTCCTATTTCTGTTTTTTGAGAGGCACTGCGCTGATTTTGACAGATGCATGGAAAAAGTTGGCCAGAGCTGATCACCTCTGAAGTATTATGTTCAGAGTTATTGCTGTGCATGGACTGGGAAGTTTGCTTTGTGGGAGTTGGCGAATTTGAAACTGATCACCTTTGTTATGGACAGCTCAGTAAATGCAACATGAAATGGAGACGGACAACAGAGAGTTGACAAAAAGTCAAAGATTTCAATGAATAACTATTCGGGTTCAAATCTAGGGGTAAATCATGAAAGTCACTCACAGAAGAGCATGGTACGCTCAGGTGTGGTGGGAATGCAAGCCTCTCTGAAGGCGAACACATGGCCTTTCCATCCACATCTTGCCAGTTTCTGCCCCTGCACCACCACCCAAAGGCACCGCTACTGCAAGGCCAGTGTGGGTACAGAGGGCGTAGCACCTTATCTCATATTTATAAAAAAACTGAGAAAACAGTAAGGAATATGCCAATGCATGTGTGTGACAGATAAACAAATCGATAACCTTATTATCCTAAATGCTGTCATCCACAAAGTCCTGGCAACCACAGCTAACCACAGCTAAACACAACTATCATTTGTTAGTTGTGTGTATAAAACAGCTTGTTTCTTTTTTTAACAGACACCTAACCACCTAACGTAAAAGGGTTTTATTTCAGTTAACCCATATAGAGTTTGATTGATGAGGTGTAGATCTCAACATGAGTATTGTGTGAGTGTGAATTTCTCTCTCTCTCTCTCTCTCTCTCTCTCTCTCTCTCTCTCTCTCTCTCTCTCTCTCTCTCTCTCTCTCTCTCTCTCTCTAGGTGGGATTGCTGGAGGCATTGAAATCTGTATCACTTTCCCCACTGAGTATGTGAAGACCCAGCTACAGTTAGACGAGAAAGCCAATCCACCACGTTACAAAGGCATTGGTGGGTTTCAAATGCTCCTGTCCACTCACATTTTCTTCTTACTGCCCTCTGCTCATTGACTAAAGAAGCCATGCTCTGTTTCTGTATTTCAACATTTGCATACAGTGGGAATCCAGTAATGCATTTGATAACGATATGCTAATAATGCATTAATATACTTGTGATGACGTGATATAGCATGCTGCCTGCCTGAGGAAGTGATTGATGTTAAAGGTCAAAGTATAATCTCAAGGTTCAACATGCTAGCACTTGATGTTCCCCACCACCAATGGAAGCCTTTCTCCATATCTCACTTACTCCCTAGTCTTTATCAGTGTGCTCACAGTCAATGGACTTTGAATGGTGGACCCTCGTCACAGTAACATGTTTGAGGACCGTCCGGTTGCATCAGTTCCTCTGCAGTGGTGTTCAGTTGTTACGTCCAGTTACATATCTACTCCATGAAGGGGTGAAGAACAAAGATGTTTTCTCAACAAAAAGTCAAAAGAAAATTAGAACTAGCAACCATTAAAAAGTCCTCTTTTTTGAGGGTGTTACAAAGCAATATGCATGGAAAGCTCTGCAGTTAAGCATTGACCAAATCCTAGGCTGCAAATACACAAATAATTGACCACGAAGCAGTTAATGATCTGATGTCAAATTCCCGCAAAGAGCCGCTTACATCTAGACTGACATTTACTGTAGTAATTTAGACTTTGAACTTACAACTGAGATGCACACAGTGGTGGTTCAAGGAAAATACATTGAAAGCAAAGCTTTTATATTTACAGTAATTTCCTGTGAATTAGCCACATTGTAAAACCGCAGGACAAAATCATGTATGAACTGCACCCGTGTATTAACTGCAAAGCCAAATAGCCCAATGAATCAGAATAAAAGCACATTTTGCAAAATCAATGTATAAACCTTGTTAATAGTCAGGAAATTAATAGTGTTTGAGTGTCAGGGAGGGAAGAAGTCCTCTGGTTTCGAAACACCAGGGATCACATAGACTTATTAACAGAATCTGTTGTCAATCCCTTCTCTGTTCTATCTGTCTGTCTATCTGTTTCTCTCTTTCTTTTTTTCTCTCTCCCTATCTCTCTCTCTCTCAGCGGACTGTGTGAGGCAGACGGTTCAGGGTCATGGGGTCGGAGGCCTGTACAGAGGCCTCAGCTCGCTGTTGTATGGGTCCATCCCGAAAGCAGCTGTCCGGTAGGAACAACCTGTCTGCCACCCTAGACCACTGCACATAAAATGATATGAAATAATTTATGACATCCTACTTCAGATGGAAAAGGGTTTTTGGAAACAGACCCACCAAAGAGTCATAAGGTCAAAAGTCAAGCTTAGTTGAGAAGTTTGCTGACTTTTGTAAAAAAAAAAAACAATTTCTGTGTATTTTTGCAGCATTCAGAGAAGACATTTTGTTTCCATTTACAGTAGTCCACAGCAAAGTATTGCATAAGACACCTTTAATCACTGGGATTCGTAGTCTCCCATAGTTTTTATGTTGTAGTTTTCTTATCAGCTGGGTCACAGGGGTCCCTCAACATGTGAGCCAGAGATAATGCCCTTGTCACGTGCACTGCATATGCATTTGTCCAGACAGAATGTGGTCTCTCTTGCCGCTATGCCTTAGCCATTTTTAAATGAAAATGAAAACGTGAAAATGAAAGTGATTGATATTGGGTGGAGGGTGAGGGATGAACAGTGAACATTATGCTGTGGGGATAAAGGGGAGTTTTGCTCCTTACATGTTTGCTTTTGCATGTTTCCGCTTTGAAGGACATGATGTCTAAACTTTCTTTATTGAGAACTATCTTTCAATGTAGTTACAGTAATTTCCTGTGTATTAGCCACATTGTGTATAAACCGCAGGACAGCGTTTTATGCAAGTTAAAAAAACAAAACCATATTAATACCATATTACTGTGTATTAACCTCATATCTGAATAAATTATGCAAGATCAATGTATAAACCTTGGCTAATAGTTGGGAAATTACAGTAAGCTAATTACATGTTCACACTAAGAATGTGTCATGCAGAATGCAGTGATTAATGTCATATTTAGCAAGTGTGGTTTGCTTATGTACATTTCCCAATGCAAGTAGGCCTCTTAAAAACCTTCAGAGATAAATTCTTTGCTATAACGTATGAAGTAGGCAAACCAGTCTTTCCTCAACACAGTGATGTTTATCACTGGCAGTTGCAAAGTTATTGTGGCTTGTTGAAGTAGCTAATTAGTTTGCAGCTATAAATACCATACTTAATAATAGTAATTTAAAAGTCATTAAAAAGCCATTTGTTGTGCTTCGGAGATACTAAATCATGGAAGAGTGTTGTGAATTGACATTCCTCGCTAGTTTTGGGGGTGATTTAATTTTGAATGAAAGGGGGGGGGGGAGCTAGTACACACAGTCACTAATGCATGCAATTATGGGGTAGTACACACAGTCACTAATGCATGCAATTATGGTGTGTCTTCTTGTTTTCTTCCCTAGGTTCGGGGTGTTTGAGTTCCTCAGTAATAAAATGCGGGATGAGTCTGGCAAGCTGGACAGCATGAGAGGTCTCCTCTGTGGCCTGGGGGCGGGGGTGGCAGAGGCTGTGGTAGTGGTTTGCCCGATGGAGACTGTGAAGGTCAGTAAATTAACCCTTAAAGGTGTAGGTTTTTGAACATTCTAAGTTCCGCAACAATTGAAGGTTCTAAAATTCTATGTTGAATTCAATGAACCCAGATATTCTTTAGAATGTTAATTTCCCAACATTCCCGTCACACCGGTGTGACGGTACTCCTACATCAGCGGAAGACATCAATCTACTTGCTTGGGGGGGATATATGTGCAGTCTAGAAGGTGTACTGTAGAGGGTGATTTTGTTTACCTGATAATTGAGAGCAATTTGCTTAGCAATGAACTCTTTGCTACTCTCCCCTAATGCAAGACCGCATAGTGAACAATGGCAGTCATATCTCATCCTAGACAGAGCGCTGTTGCGGTTGTTGCTATCTTGTGGGGGGATGGGTGACCAACCACCCTCCAGCGTGGACTCTCTCGGGGCCAGTCAAGAAGGAGAAGTGTTGTGTCAGCACAAGGGCCAGAGCCTATTTGATCAGTCTCTTGTCAGTCCTGTGAGTGATCGTTGTTGCTAATGGGCTCAAGGGAGATGAGTTACATTGCATGGGTAGCAATATGTACCGAGGTGGGAACACTGAAGAAACAAAAGCCAACAATTCCTAATTAAATGCAGTCTGGAAGTATAAAAGGCCCATGTTATGGTGTATTTACACTGTTTACACCCTGGTCCCTTTTAGCTCTGATGAGCTCAGTCTGTGGCAGTGTACATTTCAGTGGCAGAATGCTCCACCCTCCAGAGGTTACTTATCTCATTTGAGTTTTGAATTGCATCTAATTTCTCAGCAACTCATTGGCAAGTTAATATCATTCCCAGGAACTATCTTCTGATACGTGATTAATCATTTACTCTCTCTGGTGTGATCCTAAATGATTTCTTTGTATTCCAGAGAATATTTTTTTTTTATTGAACCAGAATATTATCCCAGACCTTCCATCTCTACCAAGGAAGCAGACATGTATTTTGGATTTTTTTGTGTCATTCTGACTGCAGGTAAAGTTCATTCATGATCAGACGTCAGGAAACCCAAAGTACAGAGGCTTCTTCCACGGGGTCAGGGAAATCGTTAAAACTCAAGGTAAGACCTTACAGATTTGACATGCTAGTGCTGTCCTCTAGTGGAGTCCTGAAACAAGTCCACACATCATGTTGCATGAATTAGGTTGGAGATTAAAGGAATATGGACTGTCATTAACACCCTGTCACCCAGTTAATTTAATGAACACTGCAATAAAATTACTAATTAGAGCATTGGTCCACTTCTACATCCACTTTTATTCATTTACATTCACATGAGCAGCATGTGATGGGAACTTTTGCCATGTGACAGTCTTAACCCTCTCTGACCCTAGTAAATTTCCAGACCTAAATTTAGAACAAGATTACTGTGGAATTGGTCACTCAAATACACCAGCTTCTTTAGATGTGTAGCACTTTTCATTGCTATTTGATACATCCATAAATGCTTACCTCATATCTATTTGTGCTTACAGTATTATGAAAATATTTTTTTTATGTCTTAGGTCTTAAAGGAACATATCAAGGGCTGACGGCAACTGTACTGAAACAGGGATCCAATCAGGCTATTCGATTCTATGTAATGACTGCGCTAAGGAACTGGTACAAAGGTACAGATGAAATGTTCATAAATGCACATATAATATGTGAATTGCATGAGGCTCAGCTGGTGTGAAAAGGCATGAGTGAGTGTGAGACTGTGAGTGGTTGAGAGTTGATGAAGCTATCAGAGCTAATGAAGCTTGTTATTTAATGCCTCGCTGTCCTTCCTTTGATCCCTGTGGAGTTCGTAAGTAATTAGCTCCCAGTGTTGTAATATAATTTGCTCCAAAACACCCCAGTCAACAGTGAGTAAACAAGGCAACCTCTCCTTTCTCTGACCCGTTTCAAAACAGGTGACGATCCCAACAAGACCATGAACCCTCTGATTACCGGGGCTTTTGGTGCTATAGCGGGAGCAACCAGTGTGTTTGGCAACACGCCTCTGGACGTCATCAAAACCAGGCTGCAGGTTTGTGGCGAGACCAGCAATTAGCAATAAGAGGAGCCCCAATCGAAACCGATCATATAACATGTTGTTGCATTCTATAATACTATATGTTAATGTGATGTCTGATATGGTTCATATTGTATATGATAATTGTCTGATATGGTTCATGATGTCTGATATGGTTCATATTGTATATGATAATTGTAAAGGTGCTGAACCCTATTTATATTATGTGTAATTTCTGGTGCAGCTGGAAGGATGGTTATGAGTGTGGCAGACAGCTTACTTGAATTATGAAAAGACAAAAAGTCAAACAATGGTGTCTTTGCATCTGTAAGGTATACCATGGTGACTACTGCATACCTGAGAAATTCCTGCTATGTCTCATATTTTTTCATGTCTTTGTGTCTGTCCGGTGCTTAGGGTCTGGAGGCACATAAGTACAAGAGCACCTTAGACTGCGCCATCAAGATCATGAAGCACGAAGGACCTGCAGCGTAAGTGTCTATAGTGCACAGGCACATCACACCCAGAAATAAACACAACAAATACACACTCATACACACACCTGTGCAGTTTTACTGTTCACAACTAGACAAAAGCACAGACATGTAGATGTAACGGATGCCAGCTAGCTTAGCTGTGCTTGTGGAACGTTGGTAAACCTCACTCCCCGACGCCTCAAGAGTTCTGCTGGCATGCGAGCCCGCCAGCGGGTTCGAGCCCGGGCGCGTGCAGGGCTGAATCGCGCAGGTTCAACACAACGCAGGTTACTTAGACAAATACATGCAGACTAGACACAAACACACTCAGTATGTCCCTGAGTGATTGGTCATGTCTCCCTGAGTATGCTGATCATAAAATCATTATCAATCATTTGATCATATCAATCTATCATTGTCTATTTTTCTGGTAGGTTCTACAAGGGGACTATCCCGCGTCTGGGCCGAGTGTGCATGGATGTGGCCATCGTGTTCATCATTTACGAGGAGGTGGTCAAGGTTCTTAACAAAGTCTGGAAGACAGAGTGAGGCTGGCTCGGCTGAACGTGATTGGCTGAGCAAGTTGATCCTGCGATGTCTGATTAGCCTGTCAGGGACAGTGGTGGCTGAGGCCTTATTACTCATGAGACTTTGCTGGAGTCCTGTTTACCATCTCTCAGGCTGCAATATTGTGTACTTCCCTAAGGAACACTTTTCCCAATCGAATGTGATAACAGACCTACAGAGTATACTTGAAACGGAAAAGCTAATAAATGTTTAGTGTAGGTCTCTATTCAGAGCACATTTTAAAACTGTAATATATGTAAGACAGATGTAGATTTTAGAAGGCGATGTGGTAAATGTGGCAAATGCTGGGAGTGACTAAAGACTAAGCCTTTATCAGTATATTGTTGCTAATTATGTATTGCTAAAACTCACTGACAAATTATATTTTAATCAGAAATGTATTTCTTTAAAAAAAAAAGTATGATTTTTTTGTTCATGGAATTTTATCCATTGTATGTATAGTAATTTGAATTACCTTCATTTTAATGCTGACAGAAGTAGTGACAGCCAAAGATATGCTCAGCTGCATAACTCCTTAAATATAGATCAGGGGTTCAACATTTCCTCCAAAACACTGGTAAAACCTCTTAGTTAGACGTTCCTGGACAGAATACACAAATGGTTGAAGTGCCTGCACGTATATGCATACAGCATAAGTTAATGTTTCATGTGCCCACAGATTTGTTTTTTCATTATTACTATTATTTTAATATTTTTGTATAGGTGTTTCACCTGGAAAAGATCCATGCAAAGTATCGGAGCTCTCATGAAATACTTAGAACAAAAAATTCCTTCTAGTGCCTCAAAGCAGAGCAAAACTGTTCCTTAGGCAAGACCTTGTTAGTTTCTCATTCCTTCATAGTTCTCATTCCTTCATAGTAACACATCCTTGTCCCCAAAGCTACAGTAGACTAGAAGCCTATGTTTCGGTAGCTTCATTTAACTCACTTTTTTTACGCAACAGCAGCCTCCAACATGTCGTTTTGTGTGTATGGGCTCATCACTCTTGCATTTTTTGCCATTTCATTTAGACAGAGTTGGATTTCTCAATTTTAGCTGGAAATTTTCGTTCTTCGAATTTCAAGTTAATGCTTAGCACTTCTGATTGGCTGGGCCAGCTGTCAATCTGGGCGGCACTGGCCCACCTAGACCCTTTATGTGGCTATGCACCCACCCAAAAAGGTAGACCTTGAAGATGTTTGAAAATGGACCTGTTTGTATCTACAGAATTTGAATTTGTTCAAGAGACCCTTGCAAAAGAACCAAAGCTTTCAGTCTTTAAAAATAGATGTATACACAAGATTGTCTCATGGTAGGAGCACTTACTCGTTCATTCTCGGGGTGCCTAATTGAATCCCCATTCTATCTTTTTATCTATTCCTTACGAGTCTTTCATGCAGTTCCCTTTTTTAGAGCCAATTTATGTTTTGCAGTATTGTGAAAATTAGTCATGATTCACAAACCCACAACGCCTTAATATTCGCAAAACTAGTGTCAGCTGTCAGCACTGAGGCATTTTCCTCCTACCTCAAGACGTCCATAATAGACATGTCCATGTTAAATAAACGTGAACGTGGATTAGGAGTGCAGCAAAACGATTACCTGGTACCATGGTGCACTGAGTTAATCGGTTTCAAAGCCTCAACCGTAGGTCTTCGCTCATTTAATGTAGGCCTACAGTATATTGAAATGCATGCATTTTGTTGGTCATTTTGTTATACTGGAGATAATTATTATATGCAAAGTGCTGACATTGACTAACAGCTACATGTGATGTTTTTTGCTTTCACACTGTATTGGACCACCAGAGCTACAACACAACAGGTGTTACATTTTGTTGCATCGTCCAGAGCTTTTTTTTTATCCATGTGTCTTCATGTCTGAATGTATTTCTTTTTATTCAATTGTTCTGTTAAGTACATTTTACAGATTGTTAATAGCTAAAGACTTCTGTTATGGTACGACAAATCAGTGTCATATGCAGTTTGTTGTCTACTGCATTTTGTTGTCTTTGTACTTTGCATCTACTCTGCACAACGACAAAGTTGAATATAATCTAATCAAAAATTTCAATACCATAAGGGCAAGCTTTGTTGGTTTCACTTGTTACAGACCTGTTTGCCAATACCCTTGTTGCTCTTAAACTTAAAAAAAAAAAAAAACTGAACTGGAATGTTTTCCCAAAAAGAAATATGCTCATGAACATCTTTGAAAGTCATTACTCCTGCTATGTTGTTTAATATAGGCATATAGGAATTATGTCTTAATGTGATCCTTAATCAATGCACACCTTAAAATCTTCACTGTCAGTTAATGCATACATGTATAATGTCATTCTTTGTGAGTGCAGATCGCCATGTGATGTGCCTTCAATATTTTCATTCTCATTGCCAATAAACACCGAAATGATTAGGGGGGAAACGAGTGTACCGTTTGCTTAATGTTTTGATATTCATCCGTTCTATTTTGTTCTCTGAATTTTGTCTAATCAGTGTAGACTATTCAACGACAACTTCATTGAACAAACACAAAAACACAACCTCCATGTAGGCCTAGGTTCATTTGTGATCGCTTTTCCATGACCTTTTAATGTTCTGTATGGACTTCTAAACTTGCCGTACTGAAAGGTTCCACTAGTTTTGTCCTCATAGATGTCCACTTCTGTAAGATGTAGCTAGTCAGTGTCCAGAACCCGCGGCTCTCTAAAATACAATCATGTCGGCGAAAGGAGGTGGATCAAAAGGATTTTATTTCAATACAGTGCTATCTCTGGCACGGTCTTTGGCTGCTAATCGACCAGCTCCGATTGAAAAGGTGAGCATCTGTTAACGTAGACTATCCTGGTGCGTTTTAGCCAACTAGCTAATAGGAAGGGTAGCTTCCTATAAGAGTTATGTTATGATGCAGCTAGGTCAACGTTAGCTTGCTAACCTTAGCTAAACAGTTGGTTTTATCCACTAGCCCCAGAGTCAACGCAACATTTTCTTTCTCTCAAATATCGTACAACCTTTGGTGCGGTTAAATATGGTTGCTATTTGATGAAAGCATGCTAATCGGGCGTATTATTAGGGATGATGTTAACGTTAGCTAACTAGGAAGAGGAAGGATATCCCTCAGTAGCCAGGCCGACCTGTTTGCCAGCAATAGTAAGATTTGACATGACCGTGTGAATGGCTTGACAGGGTATTTGATAGCCTACTAATGACGGTATGTTTATGGAAGTCTACTCTCGGACGCTGTTGTGGTGTGCTGGTTAGTGTTCGCTAAGTGAACTATCCTACGGAGTTGACATTCCATTTCCTAGCACTGTTTAACGTCTCGTTGAAACGCCCCCTTCTATAGCAGGTGATGTGCTGTCACATTTTGTCAATCAAGATCAATAAAATGTTGCTGTAAAGCTTAAGGGCCCCAATTTCGCGTCTGTATAATAGTCCAGTGTGTGGTGTATTAATTATCCGATAACGTTATAACCTTTATGTAAGTCAGGTATCAATTAACGATAAACTGCTTTTGTCAGTGTGGCTCTGCAAATCCTTTGGGGATAATGCTAGGTGCTAGTGCTGCTGGCCTGTCCATCCACTAACGTTAGTTTGACGACCTCTACCAGTATGTGCTTCTGTGTTGGCTGCATGTTATGAGCAGGGTTATTTTCGGTTGCCGACTGACTGAATTTAGGGGTATTCTATATAATCAGGCTGATTTTCTCGCGAATTAGTTTCATTGATTTGCATTTGTTCATCGGTGGTTGCTGTCTGCTGCACTGTTAAGTTTTGCTAAGGGGGTAATTTTATGAATTGTTGCAAAGCTATTTTCTCCCTGGGGCAGCGATGAGGGATTGTGGTAGTAGTAATCCTAAGCACTGCTGAGATATTTCTTTCTGCTCATACACCTTATCAGCCTAATTTGGGATGCCCAATTCAGTATGTTTATGTCTGTATTAATCCCGTCAAACATTACTCAGGACCAAAGTACTGCACCTCTTAGAAACAATCACTTTTGTCTATTTTTTATTTATTTTTTACTGAAAACATTTTTTACTGAACATTTGGCAAAACCTGATGTGCATGAAGTACAAATACACTCTATTTATGTTATTTATATAGGGCTTAGTGAGTGCAATACATATGAGGACTGGTCAAGACAGGCTTGTAATATTTAACAGGCTTGTAATATGCACACAAGGTTTCTGACCATTGAGCTTGTTTGCAAAAAAACACCAACAACACAAATGGCAATTAAGATAAGTTTGTGGGTACGCCTATAGATTTACAGTGCCATGCTATCAGGAGCCAGAGCAAAGCTAACATGAAGAGGCTGCCGCCTACAGCAAAAGCACAAAGAAGTGAATACATTGGTATGCTTATCAAAGAGGCTACAACATAGGCTACCCCTGTGTGGTAATTCAGCATTGATCTATGGGACATAAATCCGCCTCAGCAGCCACTGTGTCATTTTGCTACCCTTGGGATTTAAGCTTTGTGTGTGTGTGTGTGTGTGTGTGTGTGTGTGTGTGTGTGTGTGTGTGTTTGCCCTCCCTTAAATTGTGCATATAGTAATACGTGTGTGTGTGTTACAGGTTCAGAAACTGCAATGCATGTGCCCAGTGGATGTTCGTGGGGTGTATCAGCTGGACGAGAGGAGAAGGGATGCGGTCATCGCGCTGGGGGTGTTCCTGGTGGAGTCGGAACTACAGGTGCTTGTCTGATGAGATGCGGGGGTTGTTAAATAACCCTCTAACTGACCAACTCTTGCTCTGGCATGAGAGATTCATTTACAGAACATGTCTGTATCCATGTGTTACTCAACACACGTTCCACAGCACCATATTCATAATACTTTTGACCTTAGAGCTCAGTTGAATAGTATTAACAGCAGTAGTTGTAGATCAGTTAAGACAAGGCTATAGAAAGGGAGAAGAGAATGGGGTTAGTTTTCAAGATGGATGACCTAATAGCTCATGTCTGCCTGGACACTCTGGTAGACCTGAGTTCCTGATTTTAAAACAACAAATTAAATGGTGGTTTGTGGCTTTTTCCTCCACAGCACAAAGAGACAATCGTTCCGTACCTCCTGGGTTTGCTGAGGGGACTACCAAGGGTGCAATGGATTGAAGAGAACTCTGAGAGGAAGGGAAGGGGTAATGAGATCCATTTTTTTTCTATTCATATATTTTAGGCAGTTGTTTTGTTAAGAGAGAGTGATGGTCTTCCTGACCAAGGTGGGAAGTTTGCAAGCTATGCCATCACATGACATCTGCTCTGAACATGTGTTTATGTTTATCTTTATATGTGGCAGCTGCTTTTGTCCAAAGTGATTTACAGTATATGCCATCACAGGGCACACAGACATTGTAAAATATATTGGTTTGCTTACAATGTGTTATATAAAAGACACATGTTTTTGCTTTCTGTTTGTGTATTATGCGTGAGATTATTCTTTAGTCATTTTATTCTGTTCTATTCTATAATCATTGTCATATTGGTAGTTTGGTACATCACTGTGAAATTGAATATCTAACTATTTTGTTTGTCAGGGGTGATATATTTATTCATAATTTATGATGAGAAATATTGATGTGTGTATGCTTTTGAGCTTATGTTTTAGGGTTGTAAAGGTACATATATTCGTACTGAATTGGTTCGCGTTTCCCAAAACCATAGTTGCTAACTAAGTAAGCAACTTTATTGGTTGCAATGCAATTTACCAAGGTTAGCAACTATGGTTTTGGGAAACGCACCCCTGTTTAGGTACAGGATGTTGGGTTCAATCAGAGAATGTCTAATAGATTCAATGTAGATTGCGTACTGAATGTACCAAATGTAGTGTTTAACAGTAATCAACAGCGGGCTTTTTTGCTTGCGGCCCATGTTTCCAATTTGAGTTTCCACACAGACATATTAAGTGGCGGACCATATGTCAGTTTAGTCAATTAACGTCAAAAAACATTTGACACCTTTTCGAAATACTTTTCCCGTTGCGTATCAGCAATTTTGTCAGGAAATTTTAGTAGTACCTACAGACTTACTGTACCGAAAATGAACCGAATCATGACTTCAAAACCACGATACACACTGAACCGTTATTTTTGTGTACCATTACACCCCTATTTTGAGCACATGATTTCTTCCCATGTGTAAGACTGACTTTGTGTGTGTCTGTCTGCATCAGATACCCTCCCAGGGGCAGAGAACTTCTGCTTCTGCCTGGTCACCCTGCTGTCAGATGTGGCTCAACAGGATGAGGCTCTGAGATCACAGGTTAGTCAGTGTGTGTGTGTGTGTGTGTTTTAATTTGTATGTTTAAAGAGCCATCTCCTTATGCCATCCTTACACCGAAAGACTTTGGAAAAGATTTTTGGAAGACTAAACTCAGACCCTCTCACATTTAAGTCACAGTGTAGTCACAGGCTAGTCTCAGCCTAGGTTTTGGCAACGATTAAGAATCTTGCAGGGTCACTATTTACACGACTACAACTAGAAATTTAAGAAAGAAAATGATTTCCCATCATGCACTAGATATCAACAGGAACTCAAACTCAAATGATAGCCTACCCATATCAAAGTCATTTTCTGCAGCATTGTTTCATGTGTGACATCCCTAACCGATATAGAGTTGTTCTTTCACGTGGAATAGCCGACTAAGCATTTATGATAAAAAAATAGCAAATAATCATATAAGGTACAGCTGTCGTCTACTTTACCCCTTGCTGTTTGGTGTTTGGTGAGAAAGGTCCCTTGTTTTTTAATCCCTATTTGCATGAGCCACGACTAAAAGACTTGCGATAATATAAAACATGTTTGATATTGTCGTAATGTAAAGTCTAGAAAAAGGCGCCGCGACTCGAGTAAAACTCCCATGATTTCATTCCGACTCCGTCGTTGTTGACTGTGAAATCGCTCGAAAATTGTATGATGTAAGGCTGGCATTACTTTCAATAACTTATTTTGTTCTTTCTACAATTGAATGATGATGATGAATAAAAAGTGATTTTAGAGACATTAATAATGTTAATGCTGTGGACATGTCTACATTGTGTTTGTGTCTATGTTTGTGTGGGTGCAGATTTTAGAGGCAGTGATGAACCTGCTGTGGACATGTCTACATTGTGTTTGTGTCTGTTTGTGTGGGTGCAGATTTTAGAGGCAGTGATGAACCTGCTGTGGACATGTCTACATTGTGTTTGTGTCTGTTTGTGTGGGTGCAGATTTTAGAGGCAGTGATGAACCTGCTGTGGACATGTCTACATTGTGTTTGTGTCTGTTTGTGTGGGTGCAGATTTTAGAGGCAGTGATGAACCTGCTGTGGACATGTCTACATTGTGTTTGTGTCTGTTTGTGTGGGTGCAGATTTTAGAGGCAGTGATGAACCTGCTGTGGACATGTCTACATTGTGTTTGTGTCTGTTTGTGTGGGTGCAGATTTTAGAGGCAGTGATGAACCTGCTGTGGACATGTCTACATTGTGTTTGTGTCTGTTTGTGTGGGTGCAGATTTTAGAGGCAGTGATGAACCTGCTGTGGACATGTCTACATTGTGTTTGTGTCTGTTTGTGTGGGTGCAGATTTTAGAGGCAGTGATGAACCTGCTGTGGACATGTCTACATTGTGTTTGTGTCTATGTTTGTGTGGGTGCAGATTTTAGAGGCAGTGATGAACCTGCTGTGGACATGTCTACATTGTGTTTGTGTCTGTTTGTGTGGGTGCAGATTTTAGAGGCAGTGATGAACCTGCTGTGGACATGTCTACATTGTGTTTGTGTCTGTTTGTGTGGGTGCAGATTTTAGAGGCAGTGATGAACCTGCTGTGGACATGTCTACATTGTGTTTGTGTCTATGTTTGTGTGGGTGCAGATTTTAGAGGCAGTGATGAACCTGATGCAGGTGCTGCAGGAGGCGTGCCAGAACCCAGAGGCTCAGGATAAAGGTGTGGACACCACACACACGCACACACAAACACAAATACCAGCGCGCGCGCACACACACACACACACACACACACACACACACACCCACTGCATTCCTCTCAACTGCACAGAGGGCTTTTACAATACCATGACGTAGCGCAATCATTTGTGTGGCTAACCATGACGACACAAATCTCACCAGGACAGGAATTTCTTTACAAATTAATATTATTATTGTGTTTTGTTAGTATTAAGGTATGATAATATTGCTCAAAAATGTAATTGGTAGAGTGTGTTGCTTTTTAGGAGAATTGTAATGTACTGTTATTAGAGGGACGTAAAACTTTAGCCTCTTTTAAATTGTTGAAGCAATGCAAGAGAGTGACCATTTAGCACACAGCTTGGCATTTCAAGCCAAATCAAGTCAGGTTTATTTATGAAACACTTTATTACTCAATTTATGAAAACAACAGTTGACTATACTGTCAAAACATCAGGATCTGATAGACAAACAAGTAATGATCAGACAATTTAAAAGAGTTTATGTGATAAAAAGTTGCACTGAAAACTCCCTCCGTGCTTCTCCAGAGAACCTGTGTAGGTACACCGTGCCGTCCCTGCTGGGTGTGGTGAGGGCTTTCGGTCGCTACAGCAACACGGACGAGCCGCTCCTGTCCAAGCTGTTCCCGCGGGTGTGCCCACAGCCGCTGCTCCTGGGCGAGGACCTAGAGGCGGCGCGCCGGCGCTCCTTCCACGACTTCCGCTCCATTCTGCCCAGCTCGCTGCTGACCGCCTGCCAGAGCGACACCATGCGCCGCAAGGCAAGCGGCAGCTCCAGCGTCTCACAGCAGGTGAGGAACTGCGGGCTGCAGTGCCGGTGTACGCCACCAGGGGGCAGGTGTCTTCAGCAATTGCAGTATTACAATGGCTCAATCTCAATGTCTCCCCCTTACACATTTTGATGCGCGTTCCTGGCAACTTCGGGGCAGCTTAGGACTGTCCCACAGCGAAACTGTCAAGTGCTTGAGGGCTCACTGGCACACTTTCTGAGCCCTTTCCCTAAATCGACATCTATGAACAGGGTCATTCCACGTTCAACCAGGGCCCACGCACTTAGGTCTCAAAAAATTCTGAAAAAATGACCAGGTGTACCTATGTTACCCAGGAGACACACTGTAAAATTACTCTTATGTAAGATCAATACTTTCCAAGATACAGCCAGTTTTACAGGGGGAGGGGGGTGTCAATTTTGTTCGGCCTCTTTTTTTTGTCAAAGTTCAAAAGCCCACAGCGCAAGAACTAAACCATGTAGGAGGCTCAAATTTTGCATGCTGGTACATAAATAGGAATAGTATGTAGCAAAATCGTCACGTTTGGTCTGGATAATCCTGCATGGTCATAGCTGTCCCTCAAAGTTGATACAAATTTTATTGGAGTTTTTGGCTGGGCCCTGGTTGAATTGACGTGGAATGACCCAACACTTTACTCAAATGAATTGTCTACACAATTCATTGCGTTGTGGCGAGAAACACAGGGTCCCCCAAAGGGAGGCTAGAAGCTTGAGAAAACGTCTAAACAACTGCCATAAAACGGAAACGTGTGGGCAACAGGTTTTTTTGTGTTGTCAATTTAATGATAGGTCTCAGGTTGTCCCATTCCTGTTATTAGCGTTCTGAACCCTTACACCCTCGCAAGGGTCATTCACAGATGTGAAAGTGTGTGAGGCTTCAGGGCTTAGACCTTAGGGGGGACATTGAGATTCAGCCAGAGAACTGAAGCAACTTAGAGGGAGTAGTGATCATGTTTGATCAAGAACTAAGGATTTCTCAGGGAAACTTTTCTGCTATAGATATAAAACTGGCTGCATATTGTGCTTTGGGGTTAAATTTTCTGGTTTAGTTCATTGTGAATGTTTGCAGATAACTTATGCGGCTTTTCAGCATATTGCAGATGAATGGAATAAAATATAATAGAACAGAATAGAGCAAAAAATAGGAACGTAATGGTCCCATGAACACACAGTTAACTCTCACACCATCCTTATTTTGTGCCTTTTATTCACATTTGTTCAAAGATCTAGTAAGTATAAGCTTGTTTCCCTCCCCACTTTGATGCAGCTCCATAGGTTTCCATTCAATCCAAACGGTCATCCTCCCCCTAAAAGAGAGCGTGTACACAACAGTTCCATGATGTGCCGGTTGCACATTTAGAACAGAATAGAACAGAATAGAATTTGTATTGTCCATTCACATGGAGATTCATCTCTGTCCTGTGGGTCTGTGTGATTGCAGGCCAGTCCAGAGCGCGGAGCGGCTCTGCCCCCCAGCTCCCCCGCTGACCCCTCGGCCCAGTACTTTGAAGGTGAGCGTGCGTGTGCCGCATGGCACTCCTGCTGGGCCATCCAACCCCCTCATTACACAACCAACACTTCAGAACTACACCTTTAAGGCTGACCACACATCCACAAAGGCTCTTTTAAAGAAATAACTCTACTTTAAATAAGAAAGCCACAGCTGTTTTTAAAATAGTGATTTCTTCATTATTGACTGTGAAATTTAGTCATTGCTTTTAAAGTAAAAGATAGATTACACATTCCAGCCATTATGACCCCTGAATTGAATGTCACTGTCCAGTGTCCACAGGCAAAACAGTGACCAAAGTCTAAACTTTTTACGTCTGATTGTTTCTTTGTATTGCATTTCCCTGATTTCTCATGTTTTTTCCCTTCCTAATCCTTCACCTGTACTCTCCCTGATCTCTATGGTGTTTCCCATCCTAATCCTTCACCTGTTCTTTTCCCCAATGTCTATGGTATTTTTCCTCCTATTCCTTCAACTGTACTCCTCTCCCGGATCTCTATGGTGTTTCCCATCCTAATCCTTCACCTCCTCTCCTCTCCTCTCCTCTCCTCTCCTCTCCTCTCCTGCGTCCCTCAGGCTCCTACCTGCCTGACGGCAGCGCTGTGGATCCAGACTACTACTTCTCCACCATCAGCTCCAGCTTCTCCGTGTCGCCGCTCTTCACCGGCTCTGGGCGGGAGTTCAGCGTCCCTCTGGAGGTCCTCCGGAGACTGCTGGCCATGGTGGAGCAGTTTGTGGCCGAGTCCTTCCTCAAGACACTGGACGCCACGCTCGCCGAGGTCTTGGAGGTGTGTGGGAATGATTAGGGGGAGAGCACTCACACTCGCACTCGCACTCACACTCACACTCACACACTCACACTCACACACTCACACACTCACACACTCGCACTCACACACTCGCACTCACACACTCACACTCACACTCACTCACACACTCACACTCACACACTCACACTCACACTCACACTCACACTCACGCCAAGCTAGCAGAGGTGTGTAGGAAAATACCTGTAGATAGATAGATAGACTTTATTCAATAGTACACCATACAGAGATCTGCTTTTCATTGTGTCCTCAATGGGGGGAGGGTGGGTGGGGACTATACAGAGTAATGATTGAGACAATCTGAACACTTGCTTTCTGAAGATTCTTCTTTTAGTCTGCTGAAATACATAATGAACATAGTCCTTGTTTTAACCTGATTTAATTATTGTTGTATGTTGTTCCAGATGAATCCAGGCATTCATCTGTACTACAAAACCTTCAGTGATCCACTTTATGTGGCCATATTTAAGATGCTAAGGGACACGCTCTACTACATGAAAGGTATGAACGACATCAAATGTACTCCGTACATTAGGTGTTTCCATCAATGATTATCTAACCACATGTGAAATACAATCTGTTGCATTTGAATGGGATGGTCCAGTTTTTAATTACTTAAAGGTTTGTAATTAAATTAAGGTCTTAAAGGTTGTATCAGCGATTTCAGGCTCAAAAAAGGCCCAAACATAAATGATCACATTCATCTAATCTTTCCTAACGATCCGCTAGCTGCCTGCCCCATAAGCAGGCCGTCAAAAAAACGTGTCTCTGTAGGCAGCCTAGGCTCCTAGATGTGTACACAAAAACAATTGCTACCAACAAGGGCTGGCAACCCACTCAAAAGCAAAATAAAGTGTTTCAACCAATAACCGACGAGATGCGCATTTAGCAGAGTTTAATTGCACGGGAGGCGGGGGAGGGAGTAGCGAACTAGCTCTCTGTTTTGTTTGAACATCAACAGAAGTGACGTATCCCAGCTATCGCTGATACAACCTTTAAATATTACACATCATTTGACCATTGCAAGATACATCTTGCAACCATCATAAGTTTCTCACTATCTCTGTCCTCGCTCTCATTCCACCTGTACTGATTGCGTATCATTCTCTCTCTGTCCACCCTCCCTCTGTGGCGGTGGTCAGACCTGCCGACGGCGTTTGTGAAGGAGGTGCACGACTTTGTGCTGGAGCAGTTCAGCAGCAGCCAGTCGGAGCTGCAGCGCATCCTCCACGACGTGGAGTACCTGCACAGCGAGCTCAGCCCGCTCAAGCTGCGCTGCCAGGCCAACGCCGCCTGCGTTGACCTCATGGTGTGGGCCGTCACCGAGGAGCAAGGTCAGAGGGCGCACACACACGCGCACACACACACACACACACGCACACAAACAGACACACGCACACAAACAGACACACGCACACAAACAGACACACGCACACACAGGTAGACACACACACACACACACACACACATGTTCTCCAGACCTGTTGACTGATATTATGGCGCTGCGCTCTTTCCTGCCTTGTCCCCAGGAGCTGAGAACCTGTGCACCAAGCTGTCGGAGAAACTGCAGTCCAAGACCTCCAGTAAAGTCATCATCGCTCACATGCCCCTTCTCATCTGCTGCCTACAGGTGAGACCGGCTCTCTCTCTGGTGGACGAGTCAACAGCACGCACAAACATTCGGATCAGTCCAGTGTAAAGTCAAGCATCTGTTTCAGTGGTGGTTGACTTATTATCATGATCTTGTATGTTATTATCTGTTATTATCATGATCTTGTATGTTATTGTATGTACATTTGATATTCTATGGTTGTTGCCATGGCTATGATCTAATATTGATGTAGTATTGTAAATGTAATTTGTTTACTTTGCTTACGGCACGTTAAGGTTTCTTTGAGTGAAAAGCATTTGCTGTGTTGATTTGCACAGGGTCTGGGTCGCTTTACGGTTTCTTTGAGTGAAAAGGATTTGCTGTGTTGATTTGCACAGGGTATGGGTCGCTTTACGGTTTCTTTGAGTGAAAAGCATTTGCTGTGTTGATTTGCACAGGGTCTGGGTCGCTTGTGCGAGCGCTTCCCAGTGGTGGCCCACTCCGTCACCACTTCTCTTAGGGACTTCCTAGTGGTCCCCTCTCCAGTGCTGGTCAAGCTCTACAAGTACCACAGCCAGTACACTACAGGTGCGTGTCACACCTGTATTCACCCAGTACACTGCAGGTGCGTGTCACACCTGTATTCACCCAGTACACTACAGGTGCGTGTCACACCTGTATTCACCCAGTACACTACAGGTGCGTGTCACACCTGTATTCACCAGTACACTACAGGTGCGTGTCACACCTGCATTCACCCAGTACACTACAGGTGCGTGTCACACCTGCATTCACCCAGTACACTACAGGTGCGTGTCACACCTGCATTCACCCAGTACACTACAGGTGCGTGTCACACCTGCATTCACCCAGTACACTACAGGTGCGTGTCACACCTGTATTCACCCAGTACACTACAGGTGCGTGTCACACCTGCATTCACCCAGTACACTACAGGTGCGTGTCACACCTGCATTCACCCAGTAGGACGGATAAGATGAGTGGATGTGGTATACTTCCTTGTGTTCAGTATGATCAGCATCCTGTACAGTGTGTGTGTGTGTGTGTGTGTGTGTGTGTGTAGTGCAGTGCACTACTATGATGAGTGTCCTGTATACTGCGCGTGTGTGTGTGTGTGTGTCTGTTTGCATGTTTTCCACTCATCCACAGCAGATGTATTAACACAGCGTTAACTCTCCTTCTTGATGAGTGGCTCTGCTGAGGCGCTCAGTTTATCAGATCAGTATAGTTCGCACTATATATATTTTTGATCTGTTACAAAGGGACCAGAGAGATCAAAATCTATTCCGTGTACTTTTTCAAACTCTTTTGATTACAGTGTATCTTTCCATATGGATATCTGCACTGCTTCATTTTTATGCTGCCATGATTGTAGTATGGTGGGAAAATTCACCTGAGGAAGGTCTGTTTGACCGAAACGTTGTGTATTTGCATGCGTAAAGGACAGTTTGCAGGATTTCTTCAACACACATTACTGGTGACCTTACCTTCTCCGATGCACCTGTCCCAAAAGGGCTTTTGAACTGTGTAGTATAGTGGGAAAAGTGGCATAGATAAAGGCTTTTATTTTGAATCTTATTTTGCGTTGTGTTTTTTTTTCTCTTGCAATAGGGACTGGAGAGATCAAAATCCATGTCACCAATGAACATGCCCAGTCCACGTTCAACGTCCACCACAAGCAGAAGAGTCAGCCGTCCATGTACGAGCAGCTCAGAGATATCTCCATTGACAACATCTGCAGGTAAACAAAAGTCTCCACATGCAACCGCACGTCCGTGAGGATCTGTCCTTTGTCAACTACATTTACTGGTACGGCTTTAGAGCATGTCAAAGTAAAATGCCATAGTTAAGCCCCATTCACATATACGGTGATTCACTCGTTTCAAAAGTTTATTTTATTTGAATTATTTTATAATTTGTATTTCATTTATTTAGACTTTGTCGCGCAACATTTCACGTAGCTAGTGGCTATTTCGCACGTAATTGCTAAATTACATGAACATTACATGGTCTCTCGTTGCTAGTCTCTTGCAGTCTGAACAGGGCTTTAAAGTGTCCTGTACCTTTCCTGTAGATCTCTTAAGTCCGGTTTGACCATGGACTCTGTGATTGTGGAGGCTTTCCTGGCAAGCTTGTCCAATCGCCTCTACATCTCCCAGGAGAACGACAAGTGAGTTCTGCCGTGGTGCTTCGCTCCACATGACCACATCGTTGTGGGGCTTATTGCTTAAATAAATGCTGATGACTGTGGTAGTGTTCTAGATTGCCATAATAATACCGCAGTGATGAGTAGGATTTAGTGATTATGACCATGAAGACGATCCTTATCCCACTAATGTTGATGGCTAAGTAGAGGCTGATGATAATGGTGCAACGTTGTGTGTGTGTGTGTGTGTGTTTGCGTGTGCTCGCGTGTGTGCGCGCGCGTGTGTGTGTGCGTGTGTGTGTGCGCGTGTGTGTGTGTGTGTGTGCGCGCGTGTGTGTGCGCATGTGCGTGTGTGTGTGCGCGTGTGTGTGTTTGCGTGTGTGTGCGCGTGTGTGTGTGTGTGTGTGTGCGCGTGTGTGTGCTCGCGTGTGTGTGTGTGTGTGCGCGGTGCACGTGCGTATGTTCGTGTGTGTGTGTGTGTGTGTGTGTCAGGGACGCTCATCTGATCCCGGACCACACCATCCGTGCGCTGGGCCACATCGCAGTGGCTCTGCGGGAGTCTCCACGGGTGATGGAGCCCATCCTGCAGATCCTGCAGCAGAAGTTCTGCCAGCCGCCCTCCCAGCTGGACGTGCTCATCATAGACCAGCTGGGCTGCATGGTCATCACCGGAAATGTGAGACCACACACACACACACAAACATGCAGTCAGTCACTCAAACACACACACATACACATACACACACACACACACACACACACAGACACACACACACACACACACACATACATGCAGTCAGTCACTCTAACACGCACACTTACACACACACACACACACACAGACACACAGACACACACACACACACACACACACACATACATGCAGTCAGTCACTCTAACACGCACACTTACACACACACACATACACACATGCAGTCAGTCACTCTAACACGCACACTTACACACACATACACACACACATACAAACACACACACATGCAGTCAGTTACACTAACACGCACACTTATCACTTACACACACACACACACACACACAGACACACAGACACACACACACACACACACACACACACATACATGCAGTCAGTCACTCTAACACGCACACTTACACACACACACATACACACATGCAGTCAGTCACTCTAACACGCACACTTACACACACATACACACACACATACAAACACACACACATGCAGTCAGTTACACTAACACGCACACTTATCACTTACACACACACACACACACACACAGACACACAGACACACACACACACACACACACACACATACATGCAGTCAGTCACTCTAACACGCACACTTACACACACACACATACACACATGCAGTCAGTCACTCTAACACGCACACTTACACACACATACACACACACATACAAACACACACACATGCAGTCAGTTACACTAACACGCACACTTATCACTCACACACACCCTCACACTGACTCACACACGCACACATACCCACTCATGCAGTCATTCACTCAAACACACACACTCATCGGAAATATGAGACCACACACACACACACACACACAAACACACATGCAATCCATCACTTAAACACGCACACTCACTCACTCACACACATACACAAGATCAGAAACGAGATCAAATACTGTGTTATCACGAGAAATGGGAAACCTAACACGCTTCCATTCACTCGCATACTCAAACGCTCAAACGCGCACACACACACACACACACACACTTATCTATGACCATCTTGACTATGGTAATCACTAGAAATATGAGACTGAAGACCAACAGATACACTTACACCCACGTACACACACCTGACCAACACCCACGTACACACACCTGACCAGAGGCCTCCTGCTTATGTTGCACTGGTGCA
>NC_055979.1:22617270-22627270 GCF_018492685.1 Alosa sapidissima | reverse complement strand
CAGAACTGTGACACACGGGGGGGGGGAAAACATAATATTCCCTCTCATCTCTAAAGACACAGTCACACAAGGAAGGAACAGAATGACTCAGTGGAAACATATATAACAGCTGACTTTGTTGAATTATTCTATCCAACCATACTTCTAACTGTGAACAGAAGGACACATAATAAGAAACATAAATAAGAAACATGTGGACATAAGCTACTTATGTCGACTATAAAAAATGTTAAGACTTAAGATATTGAATTCTGATTTCAATTTTCTCATCTTCCAGTCCAAGACGAAGTCTCACGAGGAGGAGCTGGAGCGTCATGCCCAGTTCCTGCTGGTCAACTTCAACCACATCCACAAGCGCATCCGCAGAGTGGCTGACAAGTACCTGTCTGGACTGGCTGAGACGTAAGAGGTTTTCTTCTACCTTGAAGGCTGCTGCACCTTCCATGTAGATTTGTGCAGAACGTTCTTTGAAGACGCCCTGCAGGAAACTGTTTATTCATGAGGACACCCATGATGTTGATTTAGTCGTGAAGAATCGTCTTTACGAAGAGTCGTGTTTATATTGGATAACATCGCTTATAGCCCACGCGTAAAAGAAAATCAAAGCAGTCTTTAATTGCTCTGCTATTAAAGACGATTAAGGTATATTATCTGAGCAGTCACTGTACCTACTGAAAGCTGGCAGAAAGTTAAACTCAGGTCTACCATAACAGCCTCCTAATAGGGCTATTTGTCTGACAGTATTGCAATCTGATTTGTGATATACTTGATGAAAGTCAAACTTCAGTTCAATATTCCACATTTCACTTTAAGTTGGGCTACTTCTGATTGGTTATTATGCCTAGTGCATGAGAAGCACAGCCCTCCTGTTAGTTGAGCTTCAGTGTCTGTCACACAAGGAAGATAATATGAATATAATCATAGATGTGACAAGATTGACGGAGTGACGAGCTGCACGATTAATTGCAGCCTTTGTGATTAGCTAATTGCATTAGTTCCAATTGGGATTTGGATTGATATTTGATTCATTGTGCAGCCCTGCCTCCTGATCAACTCCTAATGTTCCCCATGAGTGTGAGATGACTTCTCTCTCTATCCTCAGCTTCCCTCACCTGCTGTGGAGCGGCCGTGTGCTGAAGACCATGCTGGACATCCTGCAGACGCTCTCTCTGTCGCTCAGTGCTGTGAGTTACGTCTGTCCTCACTGTCACACTGTCCATGTCTGTTCCCTCAGTCCTCAATCCTCCAGTGATATGTACGGACATGGTGGAGCAATGCTAACGTCACCGTTGCAACTTTAACTTTAGATATTCATACTGAACACAATCCAGCTTTGGTTGTATAAAATGCGCTGAAGTGAAAACCTCTGTAACTGGTAAATGTCTAAGAGCATATTGATGTTACTGTAGCTCAGTAAGGACTGCATCTGTACAGTCACAATGTTTATTGTCTCCTGAGTGATGGCTAATGTTTTCGCTGCCCTTCTGCAGGACATCCACAAAGACCAGCCGTACTACGACATCCCAGACACACCCTACCGCATCACTGTACCAGACACTTACGAAGCCAGAGAGGTACAGAGCAACCGCCCATAACAAGTGCATGAATTACCCTCCCACACTCAGAGAGCTCTTTGTGGCTAATAGTATAGCATTGTACTACTCATATTTGCATTTGCCAGAATGCTCCTGTATAGAGATTGCTAAGAAACGTGACCAAGAATATGGGTACGTTTGGCCGTTTACATTGGTTTACATGGGCATGGATTGCCGCGGATCCCCAAAATGCTTTGCGTTCACCAATGGGAAAATGCCATGATGACGACACATTCTCAATCTCTATTGGCTTTATTACACACTAGCTCTTATTGACATATTGTATCTGCAGTCATTTCTTCTCGATCTTCAAATTGGTAATATTTTGAGTCAGATCTGACTGTTCTGGTTTCTCAATAAGAGTACAATAATTTTGCACCTGTAGTGTCTGAGGTCTCACTCTTGGAAGGAAGGAAGCTATTAAATGACCAGAGGTGAATGGAAGAGTGTGTTTGTGTGGCAGAGTGTGCTGAAACACAGTATCTCCTGCTTGCTCTTGTAGAGTATTGTGAAGGACTTTGCTGCTCGCTGTGGGGAGATTCTGAAGGAGGCCATGAAATGGGCCCCATCCGTCACCAAGTCCCACCTGCAGGTATGTATCGCTTTGCAGAAAGAGCTCTGCGTTCAGACTTTTAAAAACAAAAACATGTAGCAGACATAAAACTTAGCATTATATATTATAACCTTATATTTAAGAATTGCTAAATAAGGTGTGCAATTGTCAATTACGTTATCGTAATATATTAGTGGTTTGATGAAGTCATGATCCAGTGGTAAAAGATTATTTGACATTTAATTGTAACATTTATTGTTAACATTTAGCAGGAAAATAAGCAAATGTCCAACCATTGCTAACAGGTAGATTAGCAGACGCCGGACTAAGCACTCCTGCTGCCCTGGCTTGCACAAGCCTTTGGCAGCTGCAGTAAAGTAGTCCCACTAGAGTAAGATAGGGGTCAAATTGCAGAGGAGTTGGGTCATTCTCGTCCTGCTGTCTCTCTTCACAGGAGTACCTGAACAAGCACCAGAACTGGGTGTCGGGTCTGTCCCAGCACACAGGCCTGGCCATGGCCACCGAGAGCATCCTGCACTTCGCCGGATACAACCGCCAGAGCACCACGCTCGGGGTGAGGCATGGGCACACCGCCGGGTCACTCGGTTACTAGTCTTACACACACCGCACAGGCAGATATTGTGTTCGTCTGTGCATCAATCAGTCACTGTGGCTAGATACTGCTCTGGTGAAAGACGATACTGAGGGTCAGTTCCACCTGGCCAGGTATTTCTTTCAGTGGCACCACGCTTAAGGTGAGACGCGGGAACACCTCTGGGTCAGCGAGAGTGTCTTAAGGGACGTTCACACCAAGAACGATAGCTTTAATGATAACGGCAAAAAAAGTATAGCTCCAGCTAATATGAATAACAACGTCCACACATAAACTAAAAGTATCACTCTAGCTAATATAAATGACAACGTCCACACATAAACTAAAAGTATCGCTCTAGCTAATATGAATGACAACGTCCACACATAAGCTATAATGATAACACCATGAAGAACGATATCGTCAGGTCCATTTTCAGTTATCAGTTAGTTAGTGTAATAGTTAGTGTTTTTGGTGACACAGGCAGTGTGTTTGCCTGCACATCAGTCACAGTGATGTCTAGATCCTGCTCTGGTGAGAGATGATGCTGAATCCAGATGAGGGCCAGTTTCACTTGTTGTTTGATGTTGTTGTTGTTGTTGTTGTTGTTGTTGTTTGTCAGTAGGAATATCCCGACATCAAGAATGCAAATAAGACAGGTCCATTGCTATTGATCACACTTGTAAAGACCTCAGTAGAGTAAAGCCAAGTGTTGCTGTGAAAACGGCTTCAGTTCAGTTTGAAGCCATACTGCCTGGCCTAGACACATGTACAGGAAGACAGCTGTTGCTCCATGCATTTCCTCATAGCCAAATGGGCTCCATGCATTTCCTCATAGCTAAATGGGCTCCATACATTTCCTCATAGCTAAATGGTTGATTTTAGACGACCCAGCTGTTGCTTCATGCATTTCTCAAACCTAAATGGTTGATTTTAGATGACCCAGCTGACTGAGAGGCCAGCCTGTGTGAAGAAAGACTACTCCAACTTCATGGCCTCGCTCAACCTCAGGAACCGTTACGCTGGAGAGGTAACCATCACATGGCCTTTAAGATTTCCTTGGTCTCTTCCTATTTCTGTGCCTGCCTGGTTCACTTTGCAATGATTAAAATCCTCACTTATGAATATTAATGACCTCTCCAAATCCATCTTTATGAAAGGGCCTTTGATGTAAATATGTTATGGTGTGTGTGTGTGTGTTTCTTTGTGTGTCTCTGTGTGTGTGTGTGTGTGTGTGCGCGCGCGCGCATGCGTTTGTGTGTATGTGTGTGTGACTCATGACCAGGTTGCTGGGATGATCAACTTTGCCGAGGCGACCCACAGCACGTCAGACCTGAACCGGCTGATGATGGGGCAGCTGAACGCCGCACTGGAGAGTGGCCAGCCTGAGACCTTCACCGAGGCCATGTTCAAACTGGCCGCTCTTCTCATCAGCTCCAAAGGCATGTGGGACCCTACTGATACTAACATCTTACTGTGCAGCCTGGCACAAGGCAGTTGCTCATCCACACTATGTAGAGTGCTTATGCTCATGTGGGTGTGTGTGTGTGTGTATGTGTGTGTGTGTGCATATCGTTAACATGTATATGTGTGTGTGTGTGCATATCGTTAACATGTATATCTATGTGTGTGTGTTCATCCACACTATGTAGAGGGCTCATATGGTTAACATACGTGTGTGTGTGTGTGTGTGTGTGTGTGTGTGTATCCACACTATGTAGAGTGCGACCCTCAGCTGCTCCACCATCTGTGCTGGTCTCCGCTGAAGATGTTCACTGAGCACGGCATGGAGACGGCCATCGCCTGCTGGGACTGGCTACTGGCTGCCCACGCTGGAGTCGAGGTCCCGGTGAGTCATCGCCCAGCACCTGCCCCATGGCTGGTGACCCAGGGGTCCCTAGGGCTCTGTTAGGAAAGGTGGCTGGATCCTGAGTGATTGAAATCATGTGTGGTGGGAAGGGGAGACTTGAGACAGGATCGGTGCGTCCCACGAACTAGGAAACGAACTAGAAAAATATGCCTGTCTCTTATCCAAATTTCAGAGGTGGATAAACTGAGTTTATTTCCATTTAGCCTCCACTACATCCCTGAACCTAAGGGATTGACATTTTCATTAAAGCAGTTATTTTAGAGTGCATTACACCTTTGGTCGGCAATATTGGGCCTGAGGAAGCTTTGGTGTTGATGTTGATTGGAAGTTGTTTATTATTTTTGCCCCTGAAGTGGGGAAAAATAATTGGCTTATTGGTTGATATGGGGGTGTGTGATTGTGACAATAATAAGCTGAGAATGGCATTGATTATTTCTTTTAATCTCCTGTTGCTATGTCACTTTTCAAGTACAGGCCTTTCAGGAGAAATCAGATTTCACCCGCTCAATGTGAGGCACTCAGCAGCAGCTCAACCTAAGCAGGGGTGTAGGCCTAGTGGTAATTCTGTGATCACGGTAAGGTGGACTGCGGTAGTGGGTTTTTTAAAAGGGCATTCAGAACATGTTTGATTCATGTCAACAGCCACAAGCGTACATGGAAGCTCTTGATCACGCATGCCAATAACGTCTATAAAAACAATACATTTATGGAATAAAACTAGACAGGTACCTCAGATTAGCATTTATGTTTATTGGTAAACTACAATTATCTGCAGCCAGCGGAGGGCATTTATAGCCTACGATGCACCCGGACAATATTGTGCGTCTGCCCTCCATTTTCATCAAACATGGTCTGAATGCCTGGACTTGAAAAGTGACATAGCAACAGGAGATAGAGAAAATGGTCAATGTCATTCTCTGCTTATTATCAACCAATAAGACAATTGTTTCTTCCCCCACTTCAGGGGCAAAAATACAAAACAACTTCCAGTCAACATCTTACACACCAAAGCATCTTCAACGCATCCTCAAGCCCAGTCTTGCCGACCAAAGGCGTAATGCACTCTAAAATAACTGCTTTAAAGCAACACCAAAGCACTTTTCCTCTGTCGCAAGCACGTTATTTGATTTTCCAGCACCGGCTTTGCAAATAACGATGTCCACAGACAAGGTAGAGTATGTTGCATGATTTTATGAAAGTATGATGGATTGCGACATCAGAAGCAAGTCAAATTTGTAGTTTCTTATGTCTCATTCCATCGAACTACAGATCCGCTACCCGATCTGGCAAACTTGCATAGTGCAGTTATAGCCGATAGAGGGTCGTAAAGCGAATGCAGAGGTGCCGTTCACCCTGTTACGAGTTGATGAACCACTGAAACGATGAACCACTGAAACGATACAAAAAAGTCTTTGGTGTTACTTTAATGAAAATGTCAGTCCCTTAGCAGCATAGCGTTTCAGAAACCATGGAAGTGGACACTGTTGGTCAAATTATGCCCGGTGCTTCTTTCACTCGTCTGATAATTTTCTGCGCAATTTATGAAGGAACTACGGACTGACAGAAAAAGAAAACAAACGTTTTCGCAATCAGGAGGAAATACACGTTAAGTTCATTTGTTTGCATCTCTCCGGAGTGTGTTGCTGGCCTAGCCTACCGAACAGGGAAGTGAATAGGCTTGCTTGCCAGCCTTTCCCAGTACTTTGCAAACTGCATATTCCGTTTCTTTGAATGTCGGTGACTGGCCACATAGAAGAAGAAAAAAAGCATCTGTAAATGCGTTCATAATGTGTGCATGCTTGAGATGAAACCAGCAGTTTTTTCAGCAGAAATAATATTCTAATAAAAATAATATGAGAGGAGGACCTGTCTCTATAGGGGATTTCTACGGAAGAATATTAGACTCAAATGTTTTGTACCTGTGTATCACATTTTGAAACTGTAGAAATTATTTGTAACTGTAAAAATGATCCGTACAAGTTATTGTCAAAATTAGAAATATGCCCTACACTTACAAATCTATTCTATGGGTACGGATCGGTTTTACAGATACAAATCATCCTACAGTTAAAAATACTGTATTTTACCATTAAAAAAAATATTCTACAATTACAAATCAATATTCTACGCACAAAAAGTTGTCCTACAGTTACAAATCTTTTCTGCAAGTGCACAAACTTTTGCACCACCTTAGGGATGAGAAGCGTCTCATACGTATTGTGTGTGTGTGTGTGTGTGTGTGTATCAGGATTTGTAACTGTAAAGATTTGTGATTTTAAGTATTACTCATATGTCCTTCACTTAAATATATTCCACAGGTACTAAACCTTCCACAGTTGCTGCCTTTCAATTACGAAGCTATTCTGCCATTTCGAATCTCTGCCGCTCGCACAAGTATACAAGTACTTTTGAGACGATTCTGGCACTTCCTGTTGAATAGCCAATAGATTAATCGATAGTCGATCGTTAATTCTCCCGACGATCGACTAAGAAAATTTAATCGAATGCCCATCCCTAGGCCTACTCGACACCACAAAAAAACATAATTGACAATGACAATTAGACATTAGTCTACCTAATATTTATGATGGGTGTGACAGTGTCACATTTAAAAAAGGGCTGCTGCTTGATGTCGTGTTGGTAGTAAAAAATATTGTGGAGGTAGTAAAAAAGGTAGTAAATTAATCTCTATGATTCCTGCATATACCCTGTGAATGTCCTATTTGTCATGCCAATAAAGCATTTGTTGAATCTGAACTAGGCATCACTCTGGAATACAAAAAGCCTCCAGAGGCTCTAAGTACAATTTGACAGGGTTCTTGTGATTCAGAAAAGTAGCTTGTTGGTCTACGTGAATCCTAAGGTTCTATGTAGACATATTTCATTTTTAGAGCAGAGAAGCCTTTACAGATAGGTGGGTTCCGAGTCGGACCTTTAAGTAGACATTAATGTTATGAGTGAGGACTGGGCATTATAAGATGTGACTAAGCTCTAAAACGGGCTGTGGTCTTTTTGTCCTCTGCGTTCTGCCGCAGTTCATGCGTGAGATGGCCGGGGCGTGGCAGATGACTGTGGAGCTGAAGATGGGGCTCTTCTCGGACGCCCAGGTGGAGGCCGACCCGCTGGCCGCCTCCGAGGAGAGTCAGCCCGTGCCGTGCCCCCCCAACATCACCCCGCACCACATCTGGATTGAGGTGAGCACCGAGTCAGGGTGGCGGCTGGAATTCTTTTTTGTTGTTGCGTCTGGTTTACACAAATTGATGTTTATGTTACACTGATAACCAGTTCTCCAATCCAGGGTCATCATATCCTGTTGTTTTTAGTCTCCTTAGCAGGACACGGGACTAGAGATTTAGCACGCTAGCTGTAAAAAAAGTGGTACATAAGCATGGAGAGATGCACTAATACATCCTTGCTGTTTTTTCCTGTGTGTCTGTTATGCTCCTTGGACACCTTGTCTGCCTTGTCTGGTCTGTCTCAAGAAGACTCGTCACCTCTGACCTGTGCTTGTGTCCCTCTGTCCTGTAGTTCCTGGTCCAGAGGTTTGAGATTGCAAAGTACTGCAGTGTGGACCAGGTGGAGATCTTCGGCAGTCTGCTCCAGCGCTCGCTTGCGCTCAGCGTAGGTGGACCCAAGAGCAGCCTCAACCGCCACGTGGCTGCCATTGGACCGCGCTTCAGGTGAAACACCCCACGCTGCCTGTGAAGTCGCACGGCTTGGGTTGCTTGTGATGTGAACTGTGAGGATGTCAGTGCTGCTCCTCAGGGAATTCTGGAGCATCACCATTTTGTGTGTGTGTGTGTGTGTGTGTGTGTGTGTGTGTGTGTGTGTGTGTGTGTGTGTGTGTGTGTGTGTGTGTTTTCCTCGCTTTCTCTCAGGCTGCTGTCTCTGGGTCTAGCTCTGCTGCACTCGGACATGGTCACCAACGCTACCATCCGGAACGTTCTGCGTGAAAAGATCTACTCCACAGCTTTTGACTACTTCAGGTACTGTTTCTGATAAGCCAGGTGACCTCTAACCCTCATTTCATGTGCAGGAGACTCAGTCATAGTATTGAAATACATGAATATATGAATACATATACCGTAATTTCCTAACTATTAGCCAAGGTTTATACATTGATCTTGCAAAATGTATTCAGCTATGAGGCAGTTAATATGGTGTTAATATGGTTTTGTTTTTTTAACTTAATACACAGGAAATTACTGTAGACCCTTTCAATCTGTCCCTAGAGGGTTTCCAGTTTAAATGTTGGAAACAAATGCAAATGTTTTCTACTATAGCATAGAGCTTTACAAAATGTCAACTGTGAACTATGTGTCAACTTTCCTTTTTGTTTACCTCGGAGATACTGTTAGCTCAGTGTTGATTTCGGTGCCACAGGAAGTGCCTTTGGAACAGACATGATTGTTTACGTAGTTGAAAGCGTCTATATAGAATGATTGTGATTCTGGTGCTGTGGTTTGATTTCATGATAATGGCATGCCCCACACCACCCGCCTCAAACCCTGACTCTGGCCTTCTCTCCCCAGCGTCGCTCCTAAGTTCCCCACACAAGGGGACAAACGCCTGAGGGAGGACATCAGCATTATGATCAAGTTCTATGCCAGCATTCTGTCGGACAAGAAGTACCTGGCGGCCTGCCAGCTGGTGCCACCTGGTGAGCTTGGCGCCAATCCCCCCCCGAGCACCCTCTCTGCCGGGATTTTCGGATCGCTAATTGTTTCCAGCACTTCTCCGATATCGATTTTGAGTAAGCCCTCTCTTGCAAGCGCTGCGGTTTCGCCATCGCAAAACGGCGGGAGCATGTTTTTTTTTTACGCGGGCCAAATTTGCTGCATTTGTATGTGTGGCAAATTTGAAAAAAAAAAGCCCAGTCGTGAAAAAAGAAAAAAATCAAGCCAACTGCACGGCGATCATCATGAACTTCCTTTCCTCCTGATTTGTCAATTTGTCGCTCGGAAAACAAATTGAGAAACAGGTTTGAAAGAGAGAGAGATCTCTCAGTCCTTCACCTCCAACGCCCTCCCTCCCTCCCTCCCTCCCTCCTCAACACCACTCCATCGGAGATCAGTCTTCGTCACCTCATCGATAAGAACATGAGCCATGCCCACATGCCATTGCTGGTATCACAGTTGGTAGATATGCTGTAGCTGCATGACCATTTCAGAGAACCAGTAGACCTCCACCCGGCCTCCAGTGGCATATCCCAGGGTTCTTGCGCAGGCCTGGGGAATGCTGGGAAATGAAGGCGTTTAAAAACCCAGGCCTGGAAACCTTTTGAATTCAGTAAATGGTCTGCAAAAATGTTGACAGTGATACAATCATTTGGTGAAGTTCTGCTAGCACAGTCACAAACATGAAAAATTACACAAATGTTCTCTAAATCT
>NC_055979.1:22609770-22614770 GCF_018492685.1 Alosa sapidissima | reverse complement strand
CCTCTCCTCTACTCTCTTCCTCTCCTCTCCTCTCTTCCTCTCCTCTCCTCTCTTCCTCTCATCTCCTGTCTTCCTCTCCTCTCCTCTCTTCCTCTCATCTCCTCTCTTCCTCTCCTCTCTTCCTCTCCTCTCCTCTCTTCCTCTCATCTCCTGTCTTCCTCTCCTCTGCTCTCTTCCTCTCCTCTGCTCTGCTCTCTTCCTCTCCTCTCCTCTCTCCCTGTCCTCTCCTCTTATCCTCTCATCTCCTCTCTTCCTCTCCTCTCTTCCTCTCCTCTCCTCTCTTCCTGTCCTCTCCTCTTATCCTCCCTTCTCATCACCTGGCTATTGACTCTCCTCCTCCCTTCTCATCTCCTCTCTTCCTGTCCTCTCCTCTCTTCCTCTCATCTCCTCTCTTCCTCTCATCTCCTCTCTTCCTGTCCTCTCCTCTCCTCCTCTCTTCTCCTCTCCTCTCTTGAAACTCCACTGACTGATGTTCTCTGTCTGTCTGTCTGTCCTCCGTCCCAGGCCAGCGAGATCGAGCGTCTGACCACCTGGTACAACCCACTGTCCACCCAGGAGCTGGCCATCTCAGTGGAACAGTCGGTGGAGACCAGCATTGCCAACTGGAGGTCCAAGTACATCAGCCTGAGCGAAAAGCAGTGGAAGGACAACGTCAACCTGGCGTGGAACATCGCCCCTTACCTGGCCATGCAGCTGCCCGCCAGGTACCCCCCCCACACACACACACACACACACACACACACACACATATGGTACTGCCGCCACACACACACACACACTCCCACAAGTAAACATACTCTGCCCTGGTCGCCTATTAAGCTATACAGCAACCTGCCAGATGTATACAGACATACACTACCTGCCACACACACACACACACACACACTGATTCACCTAGATCTACAAAACATTTAGAATGGGGCCCCACATGTATCCATTCTCTTGTGTACACAGGTACAGTTCAAATATTTGTTCTGTACATACAGACGCCTGATTTGTTTGATCTGATGGGTGTGCTGCCCACTTGCGTCTAAAGAAAAAAAAAAAACTAACCTGAACTCTACATGCCAAAAAAACCCACCTCAAATCACTGTTCCTCTCACTATTCTCAGTGCTCGTAGTCCTTTTGTTGTGAGATGGAAACGTTCGCAAAAGGACATCATGAATGGATACATAGCCTTTTTGTGTCATTCTAACACATTGCCCTACTTGAAAAGATGATTTGCAAAGTCTAAAGTCTAACTAAAGCTAATTGAATTACTTAGCTAAATCTATTAGCTAATTTAATACGATGAGCAAAATCTTAAGCGCAAACATAGATGAGTCTGATGAGTTTGTACTCCCACATTTAGTTCATGCACAAGACTCTGCGTGTTTTCCAGAGCTGCATGATTATCGCAATCGTAATCGCAATATGAACCAACGCAATTACCGAATTGCAAAAGCAACAATTAATTGTGCACAGTTACAGTTCTGGTTGGTGGGTGTGCGTAGTGTGTGAGTGGCACAGAAATTCTGATTGGTGAGCATCACAGTCGCCTGGGGGTGCTGTGCTTCATGTGCACTGGGCGTGCTCACCAATCAGGGGTGGCACAAATTAAAGAGACATCTGAAATATTGAACTGAATAAATGAATTGACATTAAAAAATCATACCGCAGCCCTAGCGTTGTATCACTATGTACATTGGCCATCCTTTAAATCAGGGCTCATTGTGTTTCCTACCTGCGATTGTGGTGAAATATTCCTCCTGAGGTAACCATAGAGTATTTCAAGCACTCGTATAGACCCTTTCAACAATAAAAACAAAAACAATGCTTGAACGTTCTATTTGGTTCCCAATCTACTTCCTCTGCATTAAGATAACATATGGAATGTTAAAACAGAAGCCTTGTGGGGCCAACTATGATGCTGATAATGGAACTCTCTTGAAAGGGTCCATAGATCCACACTCTGGCTTAGAGCTGTTTGGGCCTTCTTCAGTGCTGCTCACCCGACTCTCTCTGCTGGCAGGTTTAAGAATGCAGAGGCCATCGTTGCCGAGGTGACGCGCCTTGTCCGACTGGACCCAGGAGCAGTCAGCGATGTCCCAGAAGCGGTCAAGGTGAGTGTCCACAAAACAAGATATTTCATATATGTGCTTCTTCTCATAGATTCATGTTACATTTATGTTTGACAGATTTCTGTTACATTTATTGGATCATATTTTATGCCCTGTGCATTCATGGTTACAAAATTGTTAAGTTGGCAGGGTGTTTAGGCTTGGCTATTAGTGCCTCAGAATGTTACTCCATACTCCACCAAAAGGGGGCAGGAGATCAGGTATCTGTTTCAGAGATGAGTAGTGCAATGCTGATTTGCTTTTGTGTGATTTAGAAAGCTGCGTTTGTCATTAGAAATGTTTGTGCTCTCGTTCTGTCAGTGGTTGGGGTTTAAGGTCCAGAGGAGAGTGTGTGTGTGTGTGTGTTTGTGCTCAAAACTGGTCTGCTAATGACAAGACAGCGCCTAGCGTGAGAAACTCCCTGTGCAAATAACTAATGCTGGTTGTTAACTAATGCTTTCATCTCCCTGTAGATTTCGCTCTCACTCCCTCACTTTACCAATCACCCAGCTATTTCTTATGTCATTCATCATGATCCCACTGTTACCATTAGTTATCCACAGTTTGTGTGTGTGTGTGTGTGTGTGTGTGTGTGTTCTTTTTCTTTTTCTGAATTTTATTGTTTATGTTAATACCACTCTTTTCTTGAACAACAGTTGTGTTACAAGACTTCTGCATTATAGTGGATGAACTGTTCATGTGTGGGATTTAAGTTCACTTGGCTTGATTCCTTTTGACAGGATTTGTGATAACAATCTCTCTCTCCCTCTTTAGTTCCTGCTCACCATAGACATTGATTCTCTCTCTAACAATAATCTCTCTCTTACTCTCCAGTTCCTGGTTACATGGCATTTACATGTAGTCCTTTAGCGGACACTTTTATCCTTAGTGTCCTACAAAAAAGGACATGTTAGTGTAGCAAGTTGAATGACCGTACACGCGACGTTAAGTCAGTGAAAGAGTAGAGGGATAGTCTAGTGCTAGACGAAGCATGTTGAGTTTTCTAGTGCTGGGAGAGGAGGCATTCTCAGGTTGGGTCTTGAGGAGGTTTTTGAAGATGTGTGTGTGTGTCCATGTGTGTGTCCATGTGTGTGTGTGTATAAGTGTGTGTGTGTGTGTGTGTGTGTGTGTGTGTGTGTGTGTGTGTGTGTGTGTGGCCTCTGCCACCTGGCACACCACAGACACTGATTCTCTGTCTCGGTCTTCTTCCTCAGTTCCTGGTCACATGGCACACCATAGACGCTGACTCCCCGGAGCTAAGTCACATCCTGTGCTGGGCCCCGGCCGATCCCCCCACCGGCCTGTCCTACTTCTCCAGCCTGTACCCTCCCCACCCACTCACCGCCCAGTACGGGGTCAAAGTGCTGCGCTCCTTCCCTCCCGTATGTACACACACACACACACACACACACACATGCCATGTTTGCATACTTATGCGTGAGGACATGTATACAAAGATGGGTACCTGATTTGTTCTCAAACAGAAATGAAAATCACAGACATTTCACAGACATTTCTGTAACTGAATATTAAGGATTGTTTCGAAGCTGTAGTACGTGATCCAAAAAAGAGCAGCGTATAGTTAATTTGCACGTGCACTCAGCTGAGCTGCAGGCACATCTGAGCTCAGTGTGAGCTGTAGTTCATAAATAATGTGTAAGCAACGGGCAACGCTATGAATAATAGCTCCTGCGAAATCAGGCAGGGGGATTTCAGAAAAGGCACCCATCTTCGAATTCTCTGGGTAGAACTAAGCCCTCATGTGCAGTATATGCAAATACTCTCTCTCTCTCTCTCACTCTCACACACACACACACACACACACACTCACACACACACTCACACACACTTAAATCTTCTCTGGCTAATTTACATACACATGTCAATGTACCTGAGGTATACCCGACCATGTGAGGCGTATGGTACACTTTTGGGGGGGGGGGACTCTTTTGTTCTGACTGAAAATGACACTGCCACATGACAAAAGGTTGTAAGACAATGTGGTAGAAGCATGGAATCAAAAAAATGAGTGTTTTTGTCTTTTTTAACATTTTTGTGAAAAATGGTGTGTCCAAAATTATTCATACCCTTTTTTAACAATCCCTGGAAACATCTTTATTTGCATTCACAGCTCTCAAAATGGTTCATATATACAGTGGGGAGAATACTGTACCTACCAAGCTTCTCCATGTCTCCACAATGATTCTAGACCGCACCTTTTTAGCAGTTGTTCTTAACTGTATGTTGTCCCTGTCATTTGCTGATGAATGAGTAGTGGGCAGTTTACAGAATGTGCCTCTGGTCATGGCAACAAGTCTTTTCTTTGCCTTTTCTTGTTGACAGGATGCCATTCTCTTCTACATTCCTCAAATAGTCCAGGCTCTACGCTACGATAAGGTGAGTGACAAGCATGCCAGGGGGCACTCTCGCCGCCCTTTCACTCCCTCCAGTCTTTTTTGAGTCACCTATGTGCCAACCGGCTCCTCCTGTCGAAAACCCACACACCCACACAACCCCCCCCCCCCCCCCCCCCCGCTCCTCCTGTGTCCGCAGATGGGCTACGTGCGTGAGTACATCCTGTGGGCGGCACAGAAGTCCCAGCTGCTGGCCCACCAGTTCATCTGGAACATGAAGACCAACATCTTCATGGACGAGGAGGCACACCAGAAGGACCGTAAGTCCTGAGACTTGCCCCTGACACACACACACACACACACACACACACACACACATACATATATAGAGTCTCCTTCCAGGCTCCCAATCCGTGGCTCTATTACTGGAAGGTGTCCTGGAAGGCCACACATGCGAGGGAATCCTGTAGATTGGATTGGGGATTACCACGTGTTGCTGTGTGTTTTTCCACAACTTTTTCACGTTGATATGGGAGACATACAGTG